>NC_056747.1:1123266272-1123271272 GCF_019279795.1 Protopterus annectens | reverse complement strand
TAAATGCTCCAAGTTTAAACTCCTAGTGAAAAGTTTTATATCTATCAAAATGTCTTCTAAACTTGGAGTCACAGCTGGTACAAATGAAAACCCCTTTAGAAATAAAGAAAAATAAGTTTCATCTATCTGTAATTCCGTATAATTGTAAATAGTAAAATTCTGCTGTTGATAAATTATTTGTCGCTCTTCATTCTGTCCTACAATTGCTTGGTTATACATATCTGACATAGCTTGATTTATTATTGCTTCATGATATTCATCACCCTGTCCCTCATTTGTATCAGAATTATTGGAGAGATCTCTCCTAGGAGTATACATATTATCTTGATCATTCTTACTTATTAGGTGTATGGATGTGTGTATCGTACGGCTTCTGCATAAGTCGGTTGTTTTTGCCTTTGACGTATTCTCTCAAAGTGAAGCAGCCACTGTTAATTTTGATGGAGCTGCTGTGCTTAGGAATTGCGAGAATATGACTGAAGGGAGAAATGATTGTTCTGATTTGGAATTTAATCAAGATAATATGTATACAAATTCTTGACAATGTTGCATGCTACTATTTAGTATCAAGAAATTAAGTGAATATTTCTTATAGGAGAATTGACCTCATCTTAGAAGATAACCATATGCAAGGGCTTATTGATATGGACCTTTATCAATACTTTAAAGTCAGTAATCCAATTATTCCAGCTATATTCGGGATTCCCAAAGCACATAAAGGGATCCAAAATCCACCTATGAGGCCTACTGTTACTTCTAAAGGTTCCAAAACACAACCTATGGCCATTTATGTTGATGAGAAAATCAAGAGGTTTCATAAGGGCTACGAACATATACTTATCGACTCTTGGGATTTTTTGGAGAAAATAGGAAAATCAGAATTTCTGCCAGAAGCTATTTTTATAACAATAGACATAAAAGATTTGTTCTCAGTTATTCCCCACGATGTGGGAATAAACTGGTTCGAACAAATGATTACTGAATTTGGCTTTTTAACAGCTGATGAATATATGCTGGTATTGGAAAATATGGAGCTAGTTTTAAAGTACAACTACATATATTTTCAGGGTGATATATACCATCAGTTGCATGGTGTGGCTATGGGTTCTGCCTGTGCTCCCCTATATATGAACAAAAGAAAGAAGAGACACTGAGAGGAGCAACAAATAGAGTTCCTAGAGCAGCAGAGACCAGAAAAGACAAACTAAGTATTTTTCTTTGCTTTTTCGACCTTTTGTGACTTTCGACTACTGTTTCTGCTTATTTTATCGAAGTATTACATGTTTTTACTGTTTTTACAAGCTCAAATTGTTTACTGCACTTGCTAGTTTAAGTTTTGCTTAAAAGTTAAACTACAGGCTAATACACTCAAGTGTACTAGCTTTTGATAGCATTTAGTCGAAAAGTACAGCATTTTTTGTGTTTTCTGTCTATCTGTGTAAAAAAACTTGAAAAAAAAAATATCCTTGTTTTCCATACTTTCCTAGCTAGTGTTCCAGTGATCAGATTTTGCTGATCCCTGGGCTTTGTCTTGGTTCCTGTACTTCTCCATTTTCCTTGTTTGGTCAGGGGGAAGTTTCTTTACTCACCAGTGAGAGTGGGGAGTACTGAGCTGCCTGTTTGTCCTCAGAGGAGTGGTTAAAGACAGTAACTTGTAGTTTATTGGCCATTTTGGGTCATTTCCTGCCTTTTCCAGCCCCCTGCTATAAAGCACGCTTTAGCCCGTTTTAGCGCGATTTAGTGCGGAGTTGCCACAGGAGCACACAAGAGCAGCGGCGGTTAATCAAGGTTAAACTATTCGGGCTACCTAAAGTCCACTCTTCATTTTTTCCCTTAGAACAGCTCTTCCTAAGCTGTACTGCTAATCTAACCACCCTATTCTATACCTAATAAGTTTAGATCTACTTGATTCCTAAGTGACTATTCTCTATCCGGATAGCCTAGCACTTGTTCCCAAAGTACTCCTTACTCTGATATAGCACTTTTTATTATACATAGCACCCTACCAGCCTAATACCCCTTTTCGATCATCCACATCCCTCGAAGTCTTTTCAAACCCATCTACACAAAGTTTTTAACTTTTCCTTCTAGCATGTCGCGGGGTCAGTTGCTAGTGTCCTCTCCTGCTCAGCTGATGAATCTGGGAATATTGAGGCAATGTTACAATTACCTCATGTACACAGACAACCCTCTCCTTCTCCCACAAAACACAAACACATGCGAGAGATGCAACTATATAGCCAAACTGGAGGCTGAGCTCTCTCAACACAGGACTGGCAAGACCAGACAGGAGGAGAAGGTAACCACACACACCGCAAACCCAGCCTCACATAGCACTATCACAACTTCATATCATACACATAAACACATAAAGACATACTCGGAGGCTCTGACCAAAAATCTACCAAAACAGCAGAGGCCACCAAAGCAGACACCCAAACAACTGCCACCACAGACCAAGACACATGCAACACATAGACCACAAAGTCAGTGTGCCAAACAGTCACAGCCCTTAAGGCCAAACACAATGCCAGACACTCTTGTCATAGGTGACTCCATAGTCAGACACACTGACGTCCCACTCACCAGATTGAGCAAGGAGAAGGTCACAGTAAGCTGCCTGTCGGGCACTAGAATCCGCCACATAACGCAAGCACTCAGGTCACTCGACAGCAGGTACAAGTATGACTCAGTCATTGCCCATGCTGGTGTGAACGACCTGAGACGCACCTCCCTGGACTACATGAAAAGAGACATAGAGGAGCTCTCTGATTATGTAGCCCAGGCAGGTATGACACTGACCTTGAGCAGTATCCTACCTTCACCAAGAATGATGCCACAATACAGAGACAAGATGATTAGCTTTAATAATTGGCTTAATTTCTGGTGTCATTCAAAGGGGATCCAATGTCTGTCTGCCTGGGATGACATGCTGGACAAGCCACGCTGCTTCGCAAGGGACGGCTTGCACCTGTCACCCCTGGGCTTCCGGATATTGGCAAAGGCTCTTGCCACCCCCATAGTGCCTTTTTTAGGCAAGGCTCAAATTCTAAACCTACCACCCTAGAACAAAACAAAGGAAAAAAACTAAGGGTAATGCTGCTCAATGCCAGAAGTCTCAACCTCAAGATGCACGTACTCGAAGCCCTTCTCAGTATGGAGAACATCGATGTCTGTGCTGTGACTGAAACCTGGTTCAAGGCTCCTGAGAGCACCCCGGCACTATCAGGTTTTACCTCATATCATGCGTTCCGGCCCCAAAATCCGGACAACACCAAGAAAGGAGGAGGGGTGTCCATATTCATCAAAGACACCCTCACCTCCAGTTTGGTGGCAATGCACGATGCATCAGAGACCATCCAGGTGCAATTAACCGTAGGCAAGACTGCTCTGCAATTTGTAGCATGTTACAGGCCACCCTCTCAAACTCAGGAACCTCACACAGCTTTCCTGAAAACTCTGGAGGGGATAAATGTAACCCCAAACACCATCATACTAGGTGATTTCAACTATCCGAATATAGACTGGGATCACTACTCAAGCCCCAACACTCTAGCCCAAAGGTTCCTAGAGTTCATAAACTCAAATGCCATGGAACAACTAGTCACCATACCCACAAGAGGCGAAAACATACTAGATCTCATCATTACGAACATGGGGTCACAATGTTCAACACCGGAGGTATACCCCTCATTGGTGAGGTCAGATCATAAACTAATCTCACTGGAAGTTCACATCCCGCCCCCACCCCAGATAAAAAAGACCACAGTGAAGAACTTCTCTAAAGCCGACTTCACACTTCTTAGGACTGGTGTGGTCTCTTTCAAGACCCCCGAACCAGCGGAAACCATCACTAAAGCCGCTGAATCACATACAAATGCCTTCTACCAGCACCTCCAGGACTGCATGGATCAGGCAATCCCAAACAAAACAAAGACTCTTTGTACCAAAGGCAAGCGTCCAGTCAGGTGGACCCCAGCCATAAACAAGCTCTACAACAAAAGGAGAAAGCTACTACAAGATAGAGCAAAATCCCTAAAAGGGAAGACACCCTTGATCATTATAAGTAAAAAACTAAGAGCTCTCATAAAATCATCCAAGGCAAATTTTGAAAGAAAAATCACCAAGGACTCAAAAGACAATCACAAGGCCTTTTTTAGTTATGTTAGAAACCTGGGAGGAAACTCCCAGATATGCTCAGAACTAGTTCAAAATGATGTAAAGATCACTGAACCTACAGACATTGCCAACATACTGGCTGACAGGTTCAGTGCAATTTCTCCCAAAGGAGAAATATCTATACCAGAGGATTGTAGCCTCCCAAACATCTCAAATGCTCAGGTGAGAGCAGCTCTCTCCAAGGCGAAAAACACAGCATCCATGGGACCAGATGGTGTCCCCGGTTGTGTGCTCCACGAACTTATTGAGGAATTAAACCCGCAATTAGGGCAGCTGTTTAATCTTAGCCTCACCTCAGGATACGTACCCAAGGAGTGGCGTACGGCAACTGTGGTCCCACTACATAAAGGCGGTGCCTCCACCGACCCTGGAAACTACCGTCCCATCAGCTTGACAAGCCTGGTCTGCAAAGCTATGGAGAGGATCATAATGGAACTCATAAATAAAGACATAGGGGACCTGCAATAATTGGATCAAACCCAATTTGGCTTTGTCAAGGGCAGATCATGCCTCTTAAACTTGGATGACTTTTTCGAAACAGTCACCAAGGCCATTGATGAGGGCAAGGCAGTCCACACAGCCTACCTTGACCTGGCAAAGGCATTCGACACAATACCCCACTCGGGCATCATAGAAAAACTCACCAGCTTAAATGTAAACCCATATGTCACAAGATGGGTTGCAAACTGGCTAAGTGACAGAACCCACAGGGTCAGAGTTGCTGGCGCCATGTCTGATTCCAAGCCTGTCACAAGCGGTGTCCCACAGGGCTCGGTCCTGGGCCCACTCTTGTTCGGCATCTACTTTTCAGAAGTACAGGC
>NC_056747.1:1122808772-1122903772 GCF_019279795.1 Protopterus annectens | reverse complement strand
AATGTTCTGAATTGGGCAGTTTTGTCATTGCTGATTCATGCATTTTGTTTTATTGCCTACTGAAAAAAATGTTCAAACAATAAATTTAAAATGTGCTCTCTCTGTATAACAAGTGAGCTGTATCCCACAACTCCAGACTTTGATGCGCTGGCTAAAAAAGGAGACCAACAACACTGCTCCCATTAAAATGTGTGTGTCTCCGTGATATGCACATTGTTAAAATAAACAGTGCGCGCAGGTCAAATATAACGCTTCACAGACTGACTTGCTGCAACTGTTTCATCCTTGCACTGGTTGTTGTTGACTTTTGGCACCGGGGAAACAAATTGAATAAAAGGAACAGGACAAGTACATCTGCATCTCCTACCGTTTTTGAAAAAAAAGACAGTCAGGAGGAGAGTGATGGTGATATCCTGAAGGATAACAGAACTTTCAGTGCTTTAAAATAAAATGGTCATTTATTTGATTTTCAGTGTTTAAAGACTCATTTCGAAGTCAGAGATTTTATTGTAATGCTTTTCTTCATTTTCATTGGAAATTAAAGCACATGTTTTCTCCATATCCCAAGATGTGTATTTTTCCCCCAATGAGGTGATGTTTTCAAAGCATGCCATCTATCTGCTCCTGTTCCGGCCCCTTTGTCAAATATTAGAACTCAATGTGGCCCACGAATCAAAAAGTTTGCCTACCCCTGCTATAGTAGAAATAACTAGCTAGGTAGGGGCACTAATCTCACTACTGGCAAGTGTTTGTGTTAGAGTCATGTATTGTTTGTTATGCCATTTTGAGTTGTGTACCACCCTGTAAACTTCCCATTACCCTACTTTACTAAGCCTGCTGATGTCATTCACTTTAAAAGTACCTTGGGATGAGGTGAAATTATGTATGCTCCGTGGCATGTCTGATAACTGCTTAACACTATGGTAAAAATAACTAGATAGGGAGGGGTCCTAATCTTACTACTGGCAACTGTGTGTGTGTGTGTTTGTGTGAGAGTCATATACTGTGTGTGTTATACCATTTTGAGTTGTGTACCACCCTGTAAACTTCCAATCACCCTACTTTACTAGGTCTGCTGATATAATTCACCTTAGAAGTACCTTGGGAAAAGATGAAACTATGTAAGCTTCGTGACACATCTAATAACTGCGTAACACTATGGGAAAAATAACTAGATAGGTAGGGGTTCTGATCTCATGACTAGCAACTGTTTGTATGTGTTTGTGTGAGAGTCATGTACTGTGTGTTACAACATTTTCAGTTGTGTACCACCCTGTAAACTTCCCATCACCCTACTTTACTAAGCCTGCTGATGTCATTCACCTTAGAAGTACCTTGGGACAAGGTGACATTATATAAGCTCTGTGGCATGCCTGATAACTGTATAACACTATGGTTGAAGTAAATAGATATGGAGGGGTCCTAATCTCACTACTGGCAACTGTTTGCTTATGTGTGTTTGTGTGAAAGTTATATGCTTTGTGTGTTACACCATTTTGAGTTGTGTACCACCCTGTAATTTTCCCATCACCCTACTTTACTAGGCC
Source organism: Protopterus annectens (assembly GCF_019279795.1). Classification (NCBI taxonomy): domain Eukaryota; kingdom Metazoa; phylum Chordata; order Ceratodontiformes; family Protopteridae; genus Protopterus; species Protopterus annectens. The sequence goes on along the minus strand of NC_056747.1, from coordinate 1,122,902,225 downwards.
TGCTGATGTTATTCACCTTAGAAGTACCTAGGGACAAGGTGAAATCATGTAAGCTCTGTGGTGCAACTAATAACTGCGTAATGCTATAGTAAAAATAACTAGATAGGTAGTGGTTCTAATCTCAATACTGGCAACACTGTGTGTGTCTTTTGGTGAAGATCATCTCCTGTTTGACTGATACCATTTTGACTTGTGTACCATGCACGCCTGTTTACCACCGCCTGATGGCATTACTTTATACAGTGTGGTAATGGCATCTGCCTCACATGCAGCATGCTAAACCATTGTGCACACCATGCCAGTCTTCTGCACAGATGTCTATGGAATATCCACATGTTTGCAAACTGTATGTAGTCTGTGTCCCTTACCAATGCCCATGAATGTGATATTGTAGCCAAATCGGCCACAGTGAGTGCAGTGACACACATGCCAGCATCAGGCATCATACCTGACTGAAACATCATGCTGATACATCTGATACACTATCACTTGTCCAGGCTTGTAGGAGCAATACATAAATCCACATCCTATTTCTGGTGGGTTATCTCACCATTCATGAAGACACTCAGAACATTATGTGTTGTAAGAGGTGGTGTGTTATGTCCCATGCATATAATCTATGTGGGGCATGTCTTGTGTATGTAGTAGTACAGTATATCAAGGTAGAAATGTAGGTTTACTAATCTGTCTATTGCCAACTGTGTTAATGTTACTGTGTGCACATCCCCTGTGTCAGTCCTTACTGTGTGTATACAAAGGATATACCATTTTGTTTCCCTGTTCCTCCCGAACTCAGGAATACATACCACAAACCTGTCATACACAGTATCATGCATGCCCTCATCAACTGCATCAGGGTTGAGTGTATGGGAAAGAAATGGCAGGGCCAACAGGTATTGACAGGTGAATTTGTTGCAGTTAATGTAATGGCTATGCTTGTGAGGGACCTGCTGACAGTACTGCAGTAACCTGATCTTTATGTATGAGCCTGTGGTATTACACAACACTGAGATGACATGTCTAAAGGCTACCTGTCTATGATGAGGGGTATGTATGCAAGGTCACACTGTCTGACAACAGTGTCCCTCACACACTGTTGCATGCATACACACCTGGTACATGTACATATAAAGCTGTACCTTGTCTATGACATGGTTAGTGTATTCCCACTCTGCCATACTCCCTCTTGGGAATGTCTGCAGGGCCACAGCCTGCAGACACACAGACACATGGAACACAAGCAGAATACAGCATGTCAGACTACATTCAATCAGTGGTACTAACAGCAATAATGCATCCTGGCTAATAAGGTACATACACTTGTATGCGTGCCCATAACAAATGTGAGCAAACAGCACCGTACATAGTATTACATAGCTACATTGTACTATATTCACCCTGTGCATCAGACCCATATTAGCATGTCCTTGCATCAATGGTATGGATGACAGGGATGTGGCACAGGTATCATCATATACACAGGGTGTGGTGTGGGTTTGCCAGAGGCCTAGGCTGGACCATATGGTTGACATCATGTATGAGTGTTTGTGTGGTGTTCATTAAATGGGCTGTGTAGGGGTGGTGTGTGTGTGTGTGTGTGTGTGTGTGTGTGTGTGTGTGTGTGTGTGTGTGTGTGTGTGTGTGTGTGTGTGTGTGTGTGTGTGTGTGTGTGTGTGTGTGTGTGTGTGGAGGTGAGTTGTCTGATGGTGATGTGTGTGTGTTTGTATGCACACAGTCACACCATGTGGCCACCCTACACAGGGGTAGTTTGGACAGCTGTGGGCCATATATGGCAGGGTGTACAGTTCACCATCTCTAGCCATGGACAGGGAACTGGTCCTACCAGGGGTCTCATCAGCACCACCAGGGACAAGTCCAAATGCAGTACTACTCCCCAATGGTGACTGCTGTCTGCTGAATCCACATCCTTGTTGTGTCTGGCCGGGACCACATGCCCATGGCCTGCTGCGTCATGGCATGGACAGCACACCCTCTTCAGTAGTGCTGGTGGTACTGCCAGTATGGGAACGTGATGGTGCATGGCCACATAGACTCTCAGCTGATCATGGTGCTGCCCTACGTCCACTTGGTTGCTGGCCATCCCCCACCAAATGCTCAATCACAGATATTCCACAGTCAAGGAGTGCCAAGGTATCCCCCCACCATTTATTCATGACCTCAGTGTGCTCATGGGTGGCCGCACCAAGTTCATGAATATCACCACGGACACCACGGATGTGCTCATCCATGACCCTGCATATATGTCTGGTGTTATGTTCATTACATGCCTGTGCCTCTGAAACATGCATCTGACAACTGCTGTTGTGTCCCTTGCAACAGGGGCATGACAGGCTGCAATCCTTCTTTGAGCACCCCTGCCCATCTGCCTGTGTGGGAACTCAACAGCACTCTGACTATGGCTAGTGCCTGCACCGTCACTTGCCATAATCACCACATTAGCCTGTTCCATGCCACCACCCACCAACTGTCCATTATCTGTGGCCACTGGTGACAGGGTATGTGTGGGGATTGTGACTGTGTGTGGGGATGGGTTGACAACAGTGAGATCCCAACTGATGGTACAGATTCAGCCCCTGACAGGCCCACCTATGCCTCAATAGGAGAATCATCATAAGGTTTGCTGGTACATACACACACACACACACACACACACACACACACACACACACACACACACACACACACACACACACACACACACACACACACACACACACACACACACACACACACACACACACACACACACACGTGAGGTGCCTCAAAGGCATTATACAGACCTCACATTAGCCAGCTGGGGACATTCACGACACACAGTCAGACAATAACATACACACTCTGGACAGACCCTCAGCATCATGCAGTGCAGCCCTTTCCACTTACTGTTACTACTAATATACACCTCTGGGATATGTGAGTGGTGTTATCAGGTGATGGGCCTTCACCTGACACACACTGCACCCACGTAAACATTATTTCTGTTTACCTGTATAGCACTGTGGCAACTCCTACAGAACATACCTCCCAACTGTACAGAGTTTTAATGACTGTCTAGATGTCTGGCTCATATTTTTGGTCTGTTCCCCATAACTCCTGTGTTTGTTTGATACATTATTGGAATGACCTGTGGAATGGTGCCACTGACTGATGTCATAATTTGAGGTGCAGACTGCATAACCTGCAGTAAATGCATGTTAAAACAAAGGTGGTTACTCAAACAACTTCTCAAGCTTACAGTGGATATAGTAAGTGTACACACCCCTGTTAACATGCCAGGATTTTGTGATATATCACATAAGACTTCAGAAATCAGGTCATAATGTTTCCCTCATTTCACATGACATACAACCTGTGCAATCCAACTGAAGAACATACACATCAGTCATGGGTGACATATGGTAAATGCAGTAGGTACAATAGGCTGGTTGCATGAGTGTGCACACCCTTAAAGTAATACTCTGTTAAAGCACCTTTTGATTTCATCACAGCATTCAGTCCTCTTGGGAAGGTGCCTATCAGCATGGCACATCTTGACTTGCTAATGTTTGTACACTCTCCCTTGCAAAACACCTCCAACTATGTCAAATTGCAAGGATCTATATTATCTTATCGAAAGATGATAAGAGTGAATGCTGTTTGATTGACCTCCATGTCTTTGCCATTTAGTGCGTTCAATATTTATGGGTCAATCAAAGAGCATTCACTCTTATCAGCTTTCAATAAGGTAATATATACCCAGATTGCAAGGTCATCTCCTGTGCACTGTCCTCTTTAGGTCACCCTGCATATTTTCTATTGGACGTAGGTGTGGGCTCTGGCTGGACCAGTGCAGAATGTTGCATGTGTTCTGGTGAAGACATCCTTTTGTTGATTTGGATGCATGGTTTGGGCCATTGTTGTGTGGAAAGGTGGAACTTCTCTCCATCCACAGCTATGTGGCAGACACTAGAAGGATTGGAGCCACAAGGAACCAGTGTTTGGAACTGTTCATAATCCCCTCCAACTTGCCTACAGACCCAGTTCCAGCTTGTGAACAGCAACCCCAAAGCAGGACACTGCCATCACCATGCTTCATCATGGGGTGGTATTGTTGTGGTGATGCACAGTGGTGTTATTGTGCCATACAAACCTGTCAGAATTGTGGCCAAAGAGTTCAACCTTGGTCCCATATGACCATAACACATTTCCCACTTGCTTTTTGGAGACCTGATGTATTGCTTTCAGACTTTCTCCAGGCCTGGATATTGTTTGATGTGAGGAACTGCTGCCATCTTCCAATCCTACCCTATAGGCGAGACATATGGAGACCACAGAAGATTGTTGTCACATGTAGTACACACCCAGTACTTGTTGGAGATTCCTGCTACTCCTTCATTGTTGCTGTAGGGCTCCTGGCAGCCTCCCTGGCCAATTTTGCTGTTGTATTCTCATAGAATTTGGAGGAATGTCCACTCCTTCACAATGTCACTGTAGCCTCATATTTTCACCACCTTTTGATGACTGTCTGCACTGTGTTCTATGGTATATGCAATGGTGTAGAAATATTTTGTTACCCTTCTCTAGGCTGATACAGCTCAAATATGTGGTCCCTTAGCAGCCTCATCAGCTCTATGCAGACCATGGCTGTTGCTGTAGCAGACAACTGGGTATATGTTAGGATAATCCTGGTAGGACAGCTGACTTTTATTTGCTGTCAATCAAAGAGTCTCTGTAATTGATGGCATGTGTGTATCCAATAAGATGTAAGGGTGTAGTTATATCAAAAGCTGTGTCAACACAATATTAGCTTCAGCCTGTGCACACATATGCATCTAAGTTCTTGTATAGGTTCATAGGTTCATAGGTTGGTACTAGGCTATCAGCCCTAGGGCCTGTACAAGCCTAGCCATAACAATTCCCTGGCTATTTCTTCCCATAGTATTTACTTCCCTGTAGCCCTGTCTAGCAGGGTGACTGATATGATCCCTGGGGTAAATTTCATATCTCCCATCCAGTCGTCAAGGTTCCTTTTGAAGAGGGCCAAGGAGGCACTCTGCTTGACATGTATGGGCAGTCTATTCCAGAGCATGGGGAGTCCCTGGGTCAGGAACCTATTCGTCCAGCATGTTCTGTTCATTGTGATGACAAGGTTTAGGTCCCTGGAGCATGTGGCTCTGATGGATTGGGATTTCTTTAAGTGTAGCATGTCCAACAGCTCTGGGTTTGACATGGTCTTGTATGTTAAGCAGAGATCACCTCTAAGTAGAAGATATGTGACAGAGTATAGCTGGAGATTTTTAAGTCAGTCAGCATAGGGCATCTGCTTTAGGCCTGTGATTCTTTTAGTGAGGTTTTTCTGTGGCCTTTCCAGTTGTTGCAGATGTCTTGTGAGGTACATATCAAATGGGGCGTTGTACTCTATGATGAGTCTAATGAGGGATGAGTACAGTGGGACAATGACCTCCTTTTTTTCTGGATGAAAAGCCCTTAGTGATGAGGTATGCCACATAGAAGGATTTCCAGACTGTTGTGGCGATGTGGTTATCAAAGGTGAGACCACTGTCCACCTGTGTTCCTAAGTCTGTTATCACACTTTCAGTGTTTACTGTACTGCCACCTATGTAGTAATTCATGGGTACATGATTTTTCCCAAAGGGGATAACGATACACTTCTTGGCATTGTGCTTGAGCCCATGGCTCTGGCACCTAGTATCTGTTTCTGTAAGGCCCTTTTGTAGAATATCCACATCATTTGGGGATTCAGTAATGGCTCCCAGTTTGCAGTCATCTGTGAACTTTGTTAGCCAGAGTCCCTTAGTGTTGGTCTGTACTTCAGAGAAGTAGATGCCAAACAAGAGCGGTCCCAAGACTGAACCCTGAGGTACTCTACTTGTCACTTGTCTGGAGCTGGATTTGAAGTTGGCTTCTTTTACAGTGTGGGTTCTGTCAGTAAGCCAGTTGGCAACCCATCGAGTGATGTAGGGATTTATGCCCAGCTTAGTAAGTTTATCTATGATTCCAGAGTGGGGGATGGTGTCGAAGGCCTTGGTGAGGTCCAGATAGGCTGTATGGACCACCTTACCCTCATCCATGGCTCTGGAGACTGATTTGAAGAAGGTATTCTTAGCTTTGGAGAGTGCGTTTTTTACCTGTGTGGCCGTGATTACTGGAGTTTGGCAATATTTTGGTATTGAGATGGGCCCTTTAAGGGATGAGAGAGGGGTGAAGCTGGCACTGAATTGATCTGCCAGGATATTGGCAATGTCCTTGGAATCAGTATATTTAATGTCATTCTGTTGTAGCTCAGAGCAGATCTGAGCATTGTCATTTAGATTCTTGACATAGTTATAGAATGCCTTGTGGTTGTCATTGGAATCTTGGCAATTTTATTTTCGTAACTAGCTTTTGAGGATTTTATGAGGGATCTCAGTTTCTTACTGAGGCTGGTAAGGGAGTTTTTTGCATCCTGGGATTTTCCTCTTTTCTGCAACAGTTTCTTCCTTCTGTTGTATAGTTTGTTTGTGACAGGGGACCACCAGATTGGCTTCCTTTTTTTGGAGAAGAGTGTCTTGGTTCTATTTGGGATGGCACTATTCATGCACGAGTGGATGTGCTTGTACAGTGCTTTAGTGTAGGATTCGACAGTTGAACTTTCAGTTTCTGCCTGTATGATTGTTATGTATCATAATTGTTCCCATAGCAGATTTGTTTGCTTTACAATTAAATTGTACGGGTTATAGATCACATGACAAGTTGGCAGGAATTTGAAATTGTCTATTGTGCTCTCATTTTTGTATATCACAAATACCTGGCATTCTAACAGCTGTGTACACCATTTATATGCATTGTATAACACTAATTTATACAATATGACCCTAGTTTTTGACCTTTGTCCCCCCATTTTGCCAGTCCTTATCCAGATGTCCTGCAATGACAGGTTGTGAGGTATGCTACAGATATGTGACATCTCCTGCAAATAGGCCCCTGTGATGACCACCGTGATGCAATGCAGTAAACACCACCACAACTGAACATGTAGATATTGCCCAATGGCTGAGTGCAACAGTTGTATGCATGGTCACATGCATGACCTTAACATGCCTGGGGTACTGGTAAGCCACAACAGGAAAATCCCATACTGATCGGTTTCAGGCTGCTGTCCCACATGCAGACCAGAGGGACCTATGTAGTTGTGGGGGAGAAGTATTGTCAGCGGATTCACATATGACATTGGTACAAGATGAATGCTACGTTTCTGCACAGGTCAGTATACACTATGGTATTACACAATTTTCTGTCCTTCACCATAAATGTGCACTTGTGTGCATTACTAAACCCCACCCACTAATCCATTTTGCACTGACATATGCATCTAGAGACTCTATAGAAAACAGTTTCACTGCTACCTCATTACATTGATGTGCACTTTGGCCTTACCTGCATGTTCCTCGCCTGTTGCCTGGGTGCCACCCACCTCCACGACTGATATTTCACATGTTTGATGTTGTATGTTGCCTACCCCGAGGTTGGCAAGGAGTTCCTCTGTTGCCGTAAATGGGACCTGTGTGGCTGGACCCCCACTAGAACAGTACAGTCCCTTGCTACAGCAGCAGCCCTTTGCTGGGAATGACGTATTAGGTCAGTTGCTCTATGCCTGACCTGATCGTATGTTTTTCCATGGTGGCCCAAGATGTTGACAAGATCATCCCACAGGGCAGTCCGCTCCTGCATATTTTGCTGGCTATGGCCAAAAAGAACAGCATAGTGTGTTATTACAGCTTCCGTAATGGCTGCTGTCGCTGCAGCAGTGTATGCGGGTTACTTCTGCATGGCACCTGGAAGACATAAACAGGGAAACACATCACAGGACCTCAGACATTGCCCAGAGTTCTTTACAGAGCCAGTACATGAATACTGCCTATCGTTAGCCACCACTTACAAACACATCATACCCCTGTACCTAGCAGTACTGTATAGACATGCATTGTACTCCTTGCCCTGATGTGTCATGTTCCCCTCAATGAGGGCCAGTACAGTGCATAAACCATCATTCATCACTGACATTTGTGTAGAGGGATGACAGTTTCTTGTGAGTTCCTTGCAGATGGGATGTCAATGGTGCTCAGGCTTTGCTCGCATACAGTGTGTAATGGAGTGGGAAGCATATTCCTGGGTTCATGTAGGATGCAGATAGGAATGTTATCAGGCCCCAAGGGGACTTGCTTTTGTTAACTTTGATTAGGCAGTTTGAAGCTGATCCATAATGATGAGGGGAGGGGTGCGTGTGCTGTGCATATCCACCTATACTGTTGGTGAGCCAGGGGTGTGCTGTTTGCCCTAAACCTGTCTGCAGAAGTTTGGCTTTAGCTATGGTGTGTGTGTATGTGGTGTGATTGACCACTATTACAGGGTAGGTTGGGCTGTTGCCTCTGAGACTGCATATATATGTGAAGATGGCCTTGTGATTGCCCTTAGTGGATGTGTCCAGTTTGTACTCATAGTTAGCCTTACAGTAATCCCCCTGTGACCTAATATGCTCATTCAGACAAAGGTTGACATGATGCCCAGTTGGTGCATGATCCTACTTTGCCCTGTACAGCCAATATAGCATCACATTATGTGCTTTGTGCATTGCTGCTGTCCAGCAAGGGGGATTGCTCTACTTTGGTGGAGACAGGTTTTACAAGTAAGGTATGGCTGAGGCCATACAGCTATGTGGGTGGTCATATATTTGTTTGTAGTAGGCATGGACACAAGGTCATAATACAGCTGGACACCTCTCCAATTTCAACGTGATAACCATGCTTATTCTAGTCTGTGTCAGGGCAATGCAACAACCATTAGGTGTAGAAGTGTAACTCTGTTGGATGCACAGAAACTAAGATTACACATGTGTACAACATGTACAGCTTATTTACCTGATGTTTTGCATCCCATGTCAGTTGTTATGAGGCAGCCAGGAACACCTATCCATACATACATATGCACAGCAGGTAATACCTGCTATACAGTTCTGTTCAATGTCAGTGTGGCACACTGTAATTACACTCTTGCTGCTCAGTCATTCATGTCAACCTGTTAGAGCAGGACATCTGGAGGATACCGCACATACATGGTGGGCTATGGGCCAAAATTAGTGACACTTTCTTCATATTGCTGTGACACATGTATGTACAATAATACATTAGCCTTTGCATTCACAGACATACCCTGGAGGATGTCTGATGCTCATATGGCAGGCAGAGAGGAGAGAGGCTAGGAGTGTGGTAGTGAGGGTAGGAACTGTTAATGTGAGTATGACTGGTATGTGGACAGAGCTAGCTGATATGATGGACAGAGGAAAGGTGGATATACTGTGTGTGCCAGAGACCAGATGGAAGGGGTGTATGGCTGTGTGTATCGGAGTTGGGTACAAATAGTTCTATCATGGTGTGTATGGGAGGGGAGCTGGTGTAGGTGTTAACCTGAAGGAACATTATGCCAAGAGTGTTTGTGGAGGTGATGAGTGTCAGGTAGAGTGATGTTTAGGAGGCTGGGAATTGATGGTGTAATGATGAGAGTTGTTAGTGCATATTTCCCGGTAATTGTGTGTGTGATGGATGATACAGATGTACTTTGGAGTGGTTGGATGAAGTGGTGATGAGTGTACCCAAGGGTGAAAGAGTGATGACTGGAGCAGATTTCAATGGGCATGTTAGTGAAGGGGACAGAGGGGATGCAAAAGTGATGGGTAGGTATGGTGTTAAGCAAAGGAACGCAGAAGGTGAGATAGAGGTGGAGTTTGCAAAACAGGTTGGACATGGCTGTGGTGGATACGTAGTTTTACAAGACTGAGGGGCATAGGGTGACATACAAGAGTGGAGGAAGATGCATACAGGTGGATTATCTCCTATCCAGGTGGGCCTGTTTGAAGGGAATTGGAAACTGTAAAGTGGTGACAGGGGAAAGTGTAGTTAGGCAACATGGAATGTTGGTCTGTGGGATGAAGGTGATCAAGAAGAGGGGGAGGAGTGTGAGGGCAGCACCATGGATAAAATGGTGGATACTGAGAAAGAGTGATTGTGAGGTTGAGTTCAGGGAAGAGTTAAGACAGGCAGTGAAGAGTTAGCAAATATCTGGGTAACTACATCCAAGCTAGTAAGAGAGATGAGTAGAATGGGGCTTGGTGTGACATCTGCATAGAGGAAGGAGGACAAGGAGACCTGGTGGTGGAATGAGGAAGTACAGGGGAGTATACAGAGAAAGAGGTTGGCGATGGAGAAGTATGATTGTCAGACAGATGAAGAAAGCAGACAGGAGTATAAGGAGATGGGGTGCATGGCAAAGTGAGTGGTGGCAAAGGCTAAGGATGGGGCATCTGAAGGGTTGAATGTAAGGTTGGACACCAAGGATGGAGAATAGGATCTGCACCAATTGGCTAGACAGAGGCACGTAGCTTGGAAGGATGTGCAGCAAATAAGGCCGATAAAGGATAATGGTGGAAATGTACTCACAAGCGAGGAGAGTGTGTAGAGCAGATGGAAACAGTACTTTAATGGTCTGTTGAATGAAGAGAATAAGAGAGAGAGAAGGTTGGATGATGTGGGTATGGTGAATCAGGAAGTGAAACAGATTATCATGGAGGAAGTAAAGATAGCTATGAAAAGGTTTAGGAACAGAAAGGCTATTGGTCCAGATGACATACCTGTGGAAGCATGGAGGTGTTTAGGAAAAATGGCACTGGTCTTTTTAACCAGATTGTTTACTGTAATCTTGGAAGGTGAGAGGATGTATGAGGAGTGGTTAAAATGTGCTGGGGTACTGATTATGTGCAGAGCTGTAGTAACTACAGAAGGATAACATTGATCAGTCACAGCATGAGGTAACGGTAAAGGGTGGTGGAAGCTAGGTTAAGAAGGGAGGTGAGGATTACTGATCAGCAGTATGGCTTCATGCCAAGACAGAGCTGTACAGATGTGATGTTTGCTCTGAGAGTGTTGATGGAGACGTACAGAGAAGGTCAGAAGTAGCTGTGTTGTATCTTTGTGGACTTAGAGACAGCATATGACAGGATGCCTAGAGAGGAGTTGTGGGTTTGTATGAGGAGGTCAGGAGTGTCGGAGGAATATGTAAGAATGCTACAGGATATGTACGAGGCTACTGTGACAGCAGTGAGTTCTGAGTTGGGAGTGACAGGTGCATTTAAGGTGGAGGTGGGCGTACATCAGGGATCAGCTCTGAGCCCTTTCTTATTTGCAGTGGTGATGGACAGGTTGACAGACATGATCAGACAGGAGTCCCCGTAGACTGTGCTGTTTGCAGATGACATTGTGGTCTGTAGTGAGAGTAGGGAACAGGTTACATCATTTGTTGTTACCAAAGGTTATGTTGTTACCTGCTTATGTTTCTCAATAACATTAAGAATATACAATTGGATTTGAGCATGTATTGGTTACTATGAATGTGAGTAGTCCCTACACTAACATTACACATTTGTTTGGTATGGAGGCTGTTAGATTTTTTTCCTTGGGGAATGTCCTGCCACTGAATATATTTTAGAATTATTATATTTCTGCTTAACAAAACATTTTTTTTTAATTTAATGGGGATATTTTCCAGCAGAAATGGGGAACTGCTATGGGGGTGGCATATGTGAATCTCAGTATGGGATTGTTTGAACAGGAATATATATATATATATATATATATATATATATATATATATATATATATATACATATATATGTGTCTGCTTTTTATAATAAATATATGAGATATTATGCTCGATTTATTGATGATCTTATTTTTTTTGTGTCAAGGGGGAGAAGATGAGGTGGATGTGTTTACTGAAACCCTGCAGCTTAATAAATTTAATTTGAAGTTTGAGGGTATTCAAAAAGGTCATCAAGTCTTCTTTCTGGACTTGGATATTTCTAAATCATCAGGGTTACATACTAAAGTCCATAGAAAATTTGAGGGGAATATTCAGTACATAAAAGCCTCTAGTTGTCATCCTCCCCATACCATAGAGGCTTTGCCATATCGGGAAATGGTACGAATCCATAGATTATGTAACAATGAAGTGGAACTTCAAGAAGAAATCTTTAAAACTCGTTGCATGTTTGAATCTGGAGGTTATAATGAGTCTGCTATTTCTAGAACAGTTTCAAAGGTGAAAAATATAGAGAAAAGAAGTAATGTTGATAATTATAAGGTTATTTCTGCATCAAATGGGTCCTTGATAGATATATATTTTGTGACTACATATAGTTGCTTTATTGAAACATTGATTTAGTTAAATATTATTGGAGTTTTTTACAATCTACTAGAGAGTCTCAGTCGTGGCTTCCTGACAGACTCAAAATTTCTTATAAAATGGGAAGAAGTTTAAAAATTTTTTTTAGTGAAAGGGAACTTTATTATGCCCCCTATCCACACATACACTATGATTTCTACTTTGGGCATGCAAGCTTGTGAGAGATGCAAAGCTTGTAAATATGTTGTAAACAGCTTTGATAGTATTAATAGACTTAGATTTAGGGTTAAGGGTCATTTTAAATATGATTCTGGTGGTATAATTTATGCATTGAAATGGTCGTGTATTAAGTTCTACATTGGACAGTCAAAAAGAGCATTTAAAGTTAGATTATTAGAGTATATTTATGATACAGAAAATGCTAAGGAATCTAGTTCAGTGGCAGTACATTTTCAGACAGCACACCAGGGTTCTGCAGTGGGTTTGCAAGGTACTGTTTTAGAGAAAATTGATAAGGCTTTTACAGATTCTTGTATGAAAAATAAACTTTTATACAAAGAAGCTTTATATATACTGGAATTTAATACTTTAATACCAAAAGGAATGAATGCTGAATTTAATTGGAAAATTTTACTTTAAATGTTTAATTATACTGATTGAGTTTTTAATTGATTAATTGGTTACACTATATATATATATATATATATATATATATATATATATATATATATATATATATATACATGTAGTGTGTTTTATGGTGTTTATCCTCCTTGAAGGCATTCTAGCCGAGACGTCAGAGAGAGAATAAACTCTTTTGGTGGTCACTGGTTTGTGTTTTTTGTTGTTCTATTTCATTTTATTTTCAGTGGCTTTTACTTAACAGGTTGAGGAGATCCTGGAGAGGTGGAGGTATGGTCTACAGAGGGGAGGAATGATGGTCAGCAGGACTAAGACAGAATGTATGTGTGTGAATGGGAGGGAGGATAGAGGAATGGTGAGGATGCAGGGAGTACAGTTTGCAAAGGTGGATAGGTTTAAATACTTGGGAACAACAGTTCAGAGTAATGGCGAGTGTGGGGGAGAGGCAGAGAAGAGAGTACAGGCAGAATGCGGGTGGTGCAGAAGAGTGTCAAGAGTGACCTGTGACAGACGAGTACCATTAAGAGTGATAGGGAAAGTTTACAAGAGGGTAGTGAGGCCAACTATGTTATATGGGTTGGAGACACTGGCACTGAAAAAAAAGGCATGAGTCAGAGCTGGATGTAGCAGAGTAAATGATGTTAGGATTTGCACTGGATGTGACAAGGGTGGACAGGATTAGGAATATGTATGTTAGGAGGTCAGCCCAGGTTGGACAGCTTGAGGACAAAGCCAGAGAGTGGTAGGATTATGTTGGTTTGGACATGTAATGAGGAGGTATGCTGAATATATTTGGGAAAGGATGAGGCTGCCAGGTAAGAGGAAAAGAGGAAGGCCTGAGATAAGGTGTATGTATGCGGTTATAGTGGACATGCAGGTGGTTGGTGTGACAGAGCAAGATGCAGAGGACTGGAAGACATGACAACAGATGATCTGTTGTGGTGACCCCTAATGGGAACAGCCAAAAGAAAGAGAATGTGATGTTGTAATGTCAGTGTTCACAGTTTTCCAATTATTTGCCAGACATAACACAACTCTTCATGAAATAACTACAAATATGAGGCACACATATGGTCAGTGTGCATAACACTGGAAAGTTGAATGGTATGAGCTCAGTATATCAAATGCAGTTCAACACACACAGCTGCAACAGTATTTCAGTATGCAAATACCCTGTATAGGTCCATCACATTTCTGAGACAAACATGTATATCATATTTATATTCACAATTAACATATTTATATCTGCAACATCTCAGTAGCTGGCCTAGCAGTGTCACAGTCAGTATTGTTCAACACACACTCCAGTAGTGGTCATATGTGAGCCATCCTTTCCTGGGGTGACTCAGGGCCCTGAGCTGTGTTCTATGTCAAGCAGACAAACATGGATGCTGTTCTGATCAGCAGTATATATTTGTACAGCAAGTGTTGTTGAGACATAATATTTGTTGAACTTCCTATTTTCCATGTTTACATACCCCCTACTGCATTCCATTACATGCCTAATTGTTTGACATACCTGTTTTTTTTTGGTTTGGTTGGTATAATCCTTCACTTTCAGTGCGTATGTGTGTGTGTGTGTGTGTGTGTGTGTGTGTGTGTGTGTGTGTGTGTGTGTGTGTGTGTGTGTGTGTGTGCGTGTGCGTGTGTGTGTGTGTGTGTGTGTGTGTGTGTGTGTGTCTGTTTGTTTGTTTGTTTATTTGTCTCTCTCTCTCTCTCTCTCTCTCTCTCTCTCTCTGAGACAGATGTAGGATATACATCTATTTTGCATAGGCAGCAGCTTGCCTTTTGTAGGAAATGCTCATGAGCAGCTGATGGCCTGTGCACCAATTGGAGAACCCCACTTGCTAATTGCATGTAGAACAGCTGCAGTATCATTCCTATACCCAACAGCATGGAAACACACTCCTATAACCGAGTACCTCATGTGGGCATTGCCTCTTTTCCTTGCTTGTGAGGAGGACTTCATGGAGGTGTGTGACAAACAGCATCACAGAGTATAAGTTGGAAATACCTTTTACAACAAACACTGTGGAGACAACCCAACAAACTGGGGGAGAATGTTCCAGACATAGGGACAGAATGTAAGTATTGCTGTTATACAGTTGAAGCAATGCTAGTTTGACAGGGTCTGTGTGTATATGGCTGCTCTGCATGATTCTAAGTCTGACAGTGTTATGTGGATGACATACCTCTCAACTGTAGGGCTATCCACAGACTGGCCAGAGTTTGGACTCTTATATGTGATGTGTTACTCACAGATTTTGTGCCCTTGGAAATTCAGTAGCATACTCTAAGGATTGCAGTCAGTATATGGTAACATCCATGTGTATTTCTTGCCTCATATCCCTCGGAGCAGATATGTTACAACAAACCCTGTTACACCACCAACTTTCTCAGTTTATAAGAGCAATATGTCAATAATGCTCCTGTGTTTGGGCCTCTGCCCCCAAGTATGTCAGGCTATGTCCAGATGTCATGCATTAAAAGGTGGATAGCTATGGTATATCATTATATAGTGAGTTCATTCCTGATATCATCACAGTGATGTATCAGACTGTCAGACATGTTATGTGTAGGAGGGCTTATATATGAGGGGAAAGCCTGGACATTCTGTGGGACTCTGTACAGTTGAGAGGTCTGTAATTTCTGGTTATTGTTAACAGACTATCAGGATTGTGCAGCAGTGTATTGTGAATGTGTTATTTGGCCTGTGTAGGGAGGGGGTAGATGTAAGTGTTATGGGTCCTTTTCTATCTGACTTTGCAAGCTGCTCCAGTTTCTGGTGCTCTATTGGCTGTATATGTGTGTAGGGGCAGATTGAGACATGTCCCATACCACATTCAGGTGTCAGACTACACTGTGAAATGGGCCACTATATGTAGGGGTAGTGTGTGAGTGGCAAACATGTTGAGATGTTTTTATTCACACAGTCCATATACTGTACTGTTCCTTTGGCTTACTGGTATGTCACTGTGACTGTGTTTGAATTGTATGTGGGTATGCACTTTCACACTAATGTGTTTTTCAGTGCTGTGACATCCCTGTAGTGCCTGATACATTTGTCAATAAATGTGTAATTCACCCAAGCAGATTTGGGTTAGTGTTGTTTCAGTCTGACTGTAGTCTGGACAGTGCTTGTTGACATACTTAGCAGCTGAGTGTAGTTTCCCTAATGTGATGTGATGTCCAGATATTCCTAGGACATAGTGTTGCCTGGCCCCCATAAATGTTGTGTATTTCTGACACATCAGTGGGCTGATGTGAGGATTTCAGACACTAACTAGTGGGAGGTAGTTTAGTGTTGGACTTGAGCTATTTCAGTCAATATATGTTAGGCGAGACATGAGAGTGTTACTACAGCAACTGTGCTGGCTTATCTACTCCAGTATTTCAGATATGTCCCTATTTCCATGGCTTTCTCCCTCCAGTTTGTCAGGCCTGGCCCAGGTTCATTGCACTAAGGGGTTCTGAGCCATCTGGACTGTTGCAGTATGTCTATGTCTAAATGCTACCAACATACACCAATTCAAAACTCTACTCAAAGACCACCTCACTAACAACTGGCTCTGCTCCTGCACCAAGCCAGGCTAATACTACATAAGCCCACATCAAATTTCATCTCCTAAATTTTATAGTCTCCATGTATACCCCACTCTCACTTGTTAACACCACCTATCAGCTACCTACAATAAGAGTATAATTTGATTTTTTTTTGTAAGGGTATACATATGTACACATATTAAAGTATACTCAAATGATCAACTAAAAATGGAACCCTGCCTTCAAAAAAAAAAAAATATATATATATATATATATATATATATATATATATATATAACTTTACTATATTTTAATAACTTTTTCCTTTGTATGTTGTACTTTCTTTATTGTCGCTAGATATTTCTGTTAAATTCTATGAAAAAGCGACACTGCACCTATCAGTGTTGTTCTTGTTTTATTGGAGCTTTTCTCCCCAGGCCTCTGCTGAAAATGGGCTCACACCCAGATGGACTATCCCAGTCAACAAATGTAAAATACATAAATAAAATAAATAAATGTCCAGGTTTATTGCTCATACTTCTGGTCTGTTCCACATACATTTCAGTTTCAGAACTCACATCCTTCAGAACATGTATGCTGAAACAAACCCTGTCACTCTGGCAACATTTTACATTTATAAGAGCGATATTTGAAATATGTATCTAGTTTTGTCCCGTTGCTCCCCCATTTGGACAGCCTTAGGCAAGATTTCTTGCAGTAAGGGGTTGGTAGGTATGGTTCTGAGGTATGAATCCACTACATGTTATGAGTGTGTATATATATATATATATATATATATATATATATATATATATATATATGTATATATTATATGAAGATATACATATATATATATATATATATATATATATATATATATATATATATATATATATACACAATTCAAAAAATCCAAGTGCATGGAACGTCTGTATAAGTGCACGGAATCCAAGTAATACATCCAAAAAGAAAATCCAGCACTTTACTATTTCAAATAAATCCAAACAGCCATGGTAAAAGAAGTATTTATTTAGGCATAGCCTGCCCAACACAGACCGGTGGCCGGTTTCGCTTAAAGCGTCATCAGTGTGCAATTTCATTGGGCTAAAGCCTGGATTTAAATAGTTGAACTGCAGACTTCCAATGTGCTTATTTAAAGTAACATACACCTGATAAGTCATAATTTATATAATCAAATGCAAAAATGCAAACCTAAAACACACATAAACTAAATGACCCAACTGTCACCATACATAACCCAAGTATATACTAGTGAAATGAAAATTACATAAAATAACTTAACTAACTTACTTAAAGGAAATAGACAAGAAATGACCCCTTCTAGCACAACACCAATTCCCATATTAATAGTGCATCGCCTTTATTATGAAAAATTGCAAAAAAAAATATATATATATATATATATATATAGTAAGTTTTTATACCTATTAATATCGATCAAATATATATTGTTTTCTGCAAATACGTTTACATTAATTAATTATGTAAGATTTGGTCTCTTTTCATAATTGCTGTTTGCCCTGAGTTCTTTTTTAATCTATTAAGACCTATCTTATCTATAAGTTGTATAACTAAGGCAACCCTATAATCATTATGTTTTACCACTGGTCATTAAGACCAGGTTTAAAGAGTGCCACCAGGTTCACTATTCACCTACGTTCTTTCTGAGTTAACATCTGATGTTTGAATATATCATTGGTATCCTGCATTTTGACCATAAACCTACAAATACAAAGTGTGCTGTGGTATGGACCATCTTATGTTTATATAAAGCACTTCAATGTCTTTGACATTTAATGTCACTTATGTGGAGAGCTATTCTCTGTTTAAGAGTACAGGAAGTCTGTCCCACATAAAATGCTCCGCATTGACAAACGGCCATGTATACCACCCAAGAACTGCTACACTGTATTAAATATTTTATGTCAAACACCCTCTTTGTATTGACTGATGTAAAAGATTTAGTCTTAGCCATCAGTTTACAGTATTTACATGCTCTACAATAGGTGCTCCCCACTGCATTCATATTAGGTCTGGAAACCTGTAACTTGCCTTTCTTAAAAGAAGAAAAGCATTGTCCCAAAGTCCTACATTTTCTGTATCCAAAATGACAAAATTCATCTACTAAATTAGTAAAAATTAGTAAAAAAAGATTCCGAATGCAGAACATGCCAATGTTTGGCCAAAATATTATTGCTACGAAAAGTATTAGTACCAAAGGTAGTAATGAATCTCACTGATTCCCCTTGGGGCCTATTATTCCTTTCCCTATCAACTAATTATGTTGTTCTATCCATGTGGTTAGATACCCTATGTGCTTGCTTGACCGTACTTTTACTATAGCCCCTATTAATAAACCTACTTTCCAGGTCCAAAGCTTGTATCTCATAAGTGGCATCCTGGGAACAAATCCTCCTAACCCTCTGAAATTGAGATCCTGAAATATTTTGGATTGTGTGGCAGGGGTGACAACTGCTGGCATGTAAAAATGCATTTTTTGAAAATGGTTTTCTATATAAATCAGTAATCAAATGTCCATCTGGAGATTTCTTGACCTTAACATCTAGGTACTCCACTTCGTGAATATTAATCCCCTCTGTAAATTTAATCCCATATTCATTTTCATTAAGAAAAACCACAAATTCCTGCCAAGCATCCAAGTTATCTCCCCACACAACCCAACAGTCATCCAGGTATCTTCACCACATAATGAAATGTTCTTTAATAGGAAGAGAGGCTGTATATATGTATTGGACTTCTAAAAAGCCCATAAACAAGTCAGCATAAGTCAAAAGTAGCCACCATTGCTGTTCCTTTTATCTGTAAATACCACTGGTTATAAAACATAAAGGCATTATGTTCCAGTACCAATTTGAGAAGCTTGATCAAAAATTCTCTTTCTTGTATATTATATGAGCCTGATTGAATCATCCAAAATTCAACTGCTTTAATCACTCCTTCATGTGGAATACTAGTGTACAAAGATTGAACATCAAGGGTCCCCAAATATTCATCTGATGAAACTTGCAGATTATCTGCTAGACAAAAACTGTTTTGTGTCACGAACCCTAGCTGTAACTAGTGACAAAAGTTTTTTTAATTTATATTCCAAATATTCTGAAAGAGGTTCAGTCAATGAACCTCTTCCTGCCACTATGGGGCGTCCAGGTGGATTATCTAATGTTTTGTGTTTGGGGACCATATAAAAATATTGTGGTACTGGATACTCAACTTGTAGCCATCCCTTAAGCGAAGATATAATTATACCTTGATCTGTGGCCTGTTGTAAAAACTCATCTGTCATTGTTTTATACTCTAATGTAGGATCATAACTCAGAGCTAAATAAAATTGACTATCAAACAACTGTCTATGTGCCTCTTCAAGATATTGTTCCTTGTCCCATATGACAACTGCACCTCCTTTATCAGCACCTCCTATCACTATATTTTGATTATTTGCTAGTGATTTAACTGCTTGTTTTTCTAAAGCAGTTAAATTATTAAACCCAGAACAAAAATATGGGACTGATCAACATGCAGATCTTTCAATACCAACTGTTCAAAGGTTTTTATTGTACCATGATAGGGAGGCATAAATTCAGATTTCTTAAACTGAAAACCTCTGGAGGCACTAGCATGTGCTACCTGTTCTTTTTGTGCAAAGAAATACTTCAAATTAAGATTTCTATAAAAGTTTTTAACATCATTAATCACATCATACTGGGACACATAAAAAGACAGAAAAAAGCCCAAGCCTTTATTTAGCACACTGAGTTTGCTAGGAGAAAAGGTGTATTTCGTTAAGTTAATGACTAAGTTATTAATATCATTAACAACATTAACACCACTGGTCATTTTAAAGTCTATTGTTGTTGCAGGCAGTCCTGGAACATCTTCATTATGGTTTCTTCTACGGTGTTTGCGACCTACCCTCCTAAAGGGACCCTATGTCTCTTCGAGGCTGGAGAAGTAATATCAAGCACTTCACTTGCTTCTGGTTCTGTATCCGTATTGGAAACACTTGAGGAAAATTCAGATGCACTAGAAGGAGTTTCCTGTCTCCTTAAGATAGATTTTACTCTTTTCCTTTTGGGCCTGGGGACTTGCTTTTGATCTGAAAATCTGACCCCTTGTTTTTGTTTCTTCCATGAATAAACAACAGCCATTTTAAAGTCATTTACATCACATTGATATTTGTTCATTTTTTGCATGCATAACTCTTTATCATACTTATCAGTGTCCATAACAAACTGCGTATATAGATTCTGATAGTTTGGGGCAGCAACATGACTCTTAGTACATTCATAACATATCTCAAGTTTGGCCAAAAGATCTGGTAACTGTTTTTCATAGTACTCCACAAGTAATTGCAAAAACATATTAGAGACTATTTGCTGTTTTGCCCTCCATTTTTGCATAAACTCCCCATCATCACTGCCCAATCCAGGCTCCACATACACTCTGAGCCCTCATGGGACAATTTTAGCTGTTAAATAAGCTTTTAATAGCTTACAATGCCAAACATAAGAACATACCTTTTTTGATTACTCTGTTAGTTGCTTAAACATTTCCGTTAAATCCGTCTGTCCTGCCCCCACATTATCTTGTAAAATGTCCCGCTCCATGTTGATCTGTGTAAAAAAAGCACAGTCATCCTTGTCTGCCACTATATTGTCTAAATATGCTAGAAAATCCGTGCCCGTTGCAATATTGCAGGCCCTTTTATTCTGCCACTTCTGGCCAAACCGTAGCTGTAAAAAAATGTCATATAAACTGAAATAGAATGCCAATAAATCCCCAGGCCCTTGCCGTCAAGCTGAGCTTCCAGGATAACGTTCCAGCACTCAATAAAATACAATTCAAAAATGCCAAGTGCACGGAACGTCTGTATAAGTGCACGGAATCCAAGTAATACATCCGAAAAGAAAATCCAGCACTTTACTATTTCAAATAAATCCAAACAGCCATGGTAAAAGAAGTATTTATTTAGGCATAGCCTGCCCAACACAGACCAGTGGCCGGTTTTGCTTAAAGCGTCATCAGTGTGCAATTTCATCGGGCAAAAGCCCGGATTTAAATAGTTGAACTGTAGACTTCCAATGTGCTTATTTAAAGTACACAAAAAGAAACAGATGGCCTGGAAACTCCCAAAAGGAATCCTAGAAATGAACCAAACTGCAATGCAGCAAGTCTGTCAGCCAGATAATAATCCAAATAGTCGAAGTCAAATAAAAGTCTCTGTAAAAAGCCACCAATTTATTTAAGCCTTAAAAATATAGCTTTTCGTCAGTCCCAAGACCAACTTCTTCAGAAATAGTTAAATGTATCTACACCAAGTTACAAAATGGCAACCCTGACCTTTAAACTCTTACATCCATGACATCACTTCCCTTAAATCACCTTTAAAGGGATACGACATCACTACATATAATGAACATTATCCTATCTCTTTCCTTACTTTAATAATATCACACTAAAATATAAATAAACATTACAATAAACCATACATTAATAAAAAACATTTTCTAAAAAAGGGGAAAAAATCACTACTGAAATAACATTAATAAAAATCAATCATTCTTTAACCTACAATTAACTACAATTTCTAAAATAAATATAGTGACATAAAATGCATGGATATACGCAAAATTTCACATAAGCAACATTTTAGACTAACATAAAGGGTGTCGGACAGTCAATGAGACTACCTCTCCAGGCTCTTTAACTTTAATATACATGCTATTGACAACATGCCATTTAGACCCGGAGGTACAAATGCTCTGAGTCTCAGCTGCCAAAGCAATTCCTTCCTTTCTAACAAAAGTGAATCCATCCCCCTTCCATGTTTAAGATTAATATGGTCAATTGCCATGAAATTAAAACCATGCTCAGGGTGCTCATGAATATGTTTAGCCAGGGCATTTTCTTCCTTATTCTTCTTTATAGCATAAGAATGCTCATATATACGTTGGCATAATTTCCTGTCCGTTTTCCCCACATAACAATTCGGACAGGAATTACATACTGCTACATATATAACATGGGAACTTTTACAATTATATCTTCCTTTTACTGTATAAATGCTATTACGTATAGGGAGATGGAGCCCCATTTTAACAAATCTGCAATATCTACATGAATTACATGTGAACATTCCAGATCTTGTGTTAATTACTCCCGAATGACCTTCTAAGATGTTCTTTAAGCCTGGGCCTTTTCTATAGGTAAATTTTACCTGTTGACCTAACTGCTGTAACCCATCAAACTCACTGATTGCAACAGCCCAAAATCTTTTAATGATGGAATTTATTCCTGGAGCATCCAAACTATAGGTCATTACAAACCTCATGGACTGATTGATAAACTGAGAATTATTTTCTGACTCATTATGCACATTCAATACCCCCTGATGTGACTCCAAGAGTGGTTGGTAAACACCAGATCTTCTCTTATGTGTTACCTCCCTTATCAGCTCTACCAACATGGGGGTCAGGTAGCCTCTATTGGAAAACAATTCTTTAATTCTTTCCATTTCCAACAAAAAGATCAGCATACAAGGTAACCATCCTAGCTGCTCGGACTAATTGTCCTTTCACGATCGCACGTTTCTGATGGTGAGGATGATTGCTATCAGAATGTAGGTAGCTATTGGACCATGTGGGTTTACGATAAATCTTGGCCACCATATAACCATTTTCAGATGATTTAATTAACTCGACATCCAAGTAAGTGACCTTATTTTTCTGGTAATCCCAGGTAAATTTCAAAAAATTCAGTTGAAATATTCAAATCATTCACTAAGCTATCAGCTACCTCTCTATTTCCTTCCATAACGATGAAAATATCATCCAAAAACCTTGTATACAGATGTACCCTCTCTAATATAACTGGATGCTTGAACACAAAGTTGCTTTCCCATGATGCCAAAACCAAATTGGCTACGCTCCCCCCACATGGTGACCCCATCGGTACACCTTTTGTCTGATGATAATATTTCTCATTGAAAGTCACAAAATTACAGGTAAGGATTATGTCCAAAAGTTCTCTCACCATTGAGATCTCCTCTTTGGGGGCACCCCTTACTAATAACCTTTCCTCTACCCAATCTACCGCAATATCTTGGGGTATTGAAGAATACAAATCAACCACATCTATGGTGAGGAAAACATCACCTGGTTTAAGGGTTAAAGAATTCACCTTTGTCAAAAAGGACCAGGAATCCCTAGATATATGCTGTTCAAGTTTAACATATTTTTTTAATAAAGTATCAACTACTTTAGCTGCTGCATAAGTTATGCTCCCCTTTGCACTTACCAGCTGTCTCATTGGAGGGTGATGGACATCCTTGTGAATCTTGGGGTTACCAAAAACCACAGGTATCCTAGGGGATGCCATTACTATATAATTAAAAATACTCTTGTCTATAGACCCATTCATGAACATATCTTCAAAATACATACGGATCCTTGCCAAATGCCCATTCAATTCATTCAAGGAAATAGTTGCATAACTTTCCGAAGACAAGATTGTCTCCATTCTCTCATTGTAATCTGCCAACTCCATCACTACTAACCCACCCCCTTTGTCTGGCTGCATCACCCGAACTGAAGAGCCTCTTAGGAGATTCAATGACTCCCACTCTTCCTTCGTGATATTATAATTGGTAGATGCCCTCATCTCAATGGAGCGACAGATTTCCAATTTGCACATTCTCTCAAAGAGTAACAGTGATGGATGTATAGGGGGTTAAATGTGCTGGGTATTTGAAAAGGGGTTGCAGTGACTCCTATATTCCCCAACATCAAATTTAAATTACATTTCCTAATGAACAACTTTAAATCCAATAATAACTCTGCCAGATCTGCCCTTTTACTAGGAACAAAGGACATGCCTTTGGCTAACAGATCCACTAACTCCATCGAAAAATGAAAAGAAGAAAAATTGTATATTTTAAAATCCTTCTTAGAATTCAGTAGGATTTGTGGCTGTTCATATTCAGCCAGGGAAATGTCTAATTCTTCTTGATGCGGGTTTTGTTTTTCAGTTGTTTCTTCTCTGGTGATGTCCCTTGGGTCGAGGCAGCCCCTTGAAAAATTGCATCATCTTCCTCAGTATTAATCATGATGGGCTGGTCTTCCGAATTAATTCTTTCTATCCAAGATTCGGTCATAACCGCTTGGGATGTCATCTTCGGTTTCTTATTAATATTTGCCCCCCCTTCCCGATCACATATCGAGGGTCAGGTCACAGATGTATACATGTCTGGAATCAACGAATTACCTTGAGATTTAGGTGGTCTGGGGTACGCTACCCCTTCTTTATATGCTTTCATATCTCTATGCAATTTCTGTGTTTTCAACATATTGATCTTGGTCATATGCTGATCTATACTTTTAAATGTCCGCTCATAATCAAACTTGAAATTGGGAAATTCTAAATCCTTCGTGATTGATGTATTTAATAAATTCAAGTCCTTTATTAAAATGTCTATGACAGCTTTATAATGGGAGCAAATCAAATTCAGTAATTCGAACCCATGTTTATCAAACAGTTCAATCAAGTCTTTATGGAACTGTGATCCCTCTACCAGTCCTGTCGGGTACTGCCAGGACCTCAGCCCCTTTGGTACCACCTTGGCATGTTCACACTCTTTGAAATATGCAACCTCAAGTTGAAGCTTCCTTAATTTAAATAATTTCTGGTCGAACGCTGATAATCTCTCCCCCAAAGGCACCGAAGGTGTAATAGTTTCAACTAACCCCAAGTCACAGTTTGAAAATGAAAAAGGACGATCAAACCACTGAGAAAACGTGTAACTCGACTGCGCATCACCATCACATAATACATCTGCATTCACATTCACTTTCCCATCTGACAAAGTCATAATAGATGACGAAAAAGACCTACCGGCTTGGCCTGGTGGAATACTGTCGTAGGGTAAGCCCGGCCCACAGAGTGGTTGGAAATTCATAGGTTCATGTAATCCAGGCTTGTGGTGGGTATCAGTTAATGGTTGCGATGCTCCCAGCACAAAATCCACGCGTTGCGAAAGATTCTCTACTTTATCAGTCAAAAGACTTATGAGTGCCATCAAATTTCCAGCCTCCGCCGTATTCTGGATACCAAAAGAAGTGCCAGCCGGTGTTTCCATCTCAAACTCAAGGAAAATGAAAACTCAAACAAACTTCTGAACCACACAAAAAGAAACTGACGGCCTGGAAACTCCCAAAAGGAATCCTAGAAATGAACCAAACTGCAATGCAGCAAGTCTGTCAGCCAGATAATAATCCAAATAGTCGAAGTCAAATAAAAGTCTCTGTAAAAAGCCACCAATTTATTTAAGCCTTAAAAATATAGCTTTTCGTCAGTCCCAAGACCAACTTCTTCAGAAATAGTTAAATGTATCCACACCAAGTTACAAAATGGCAACCCTGACCTTTAAATTCTTACATCCATGACATCACTTCCCTTAATTCACCTTTAAAGGGATACGACATCACTACATATAATGAACATTATCCTATCTCTTTCCTTACTTTAATAATATCACACTAAAATATAAATAAACATTACAATAAACCATACATTAATAAACAACATTTTCTAAAAAAGGGGAAAAAATCACTACTGAAATAACATTAATAAAAATCAATCATTCTATAACCTACAATTAACTACAATTTCTAAAATAAATATAGTGACATAAAATGCATGGATATACGCAAAATTTCACATAAGCAACATTTTAGACTAACATAAAGGGTGTCGGACAGTCAATGAGACTACCTCTCTAGGCTCTTTAACTTTAATATACATGCTATTGACAACATGCCATTTAGACGGCTGGAGAGTCTATTATGGCGCCCAGTTTGCAGTCATCTGCGAACTTGGTCAGCCACAGTCCTTCCATGTTGGCCTGTACCTTCGAGAAATATATACCAAACAAGAGAGGTCCCAGGACTGAGCCTTGTGGGATGCCACTTGTAACTGGTTTGGAGTCTGACATGGCTCCAGCAATTCTAACCATGTGGGTTCTGTCCATGAGCCAGGTTGCAACCCATCTAGTGACATAGGGGTTTATATTTAAGCTGGTGAGCTTATCTATAATGCCCGAGTGGGGTATTGCATCAAAGGCTTTTGCGAGGTCCAGGTAGGCTGTGTGAACCACCTTCCCCTTGTCAATGGCCTTGGTGACTGTTTCAAAGAAATTGACCAGGTTTAAGAGGCAGGAACTGCCCTTTACAAAGCTGAACTGGGTAGGATCCAGTGTCTGTAGGTCCCCAATATCTTTATTTATGAGGTCCATGATGATCCTTTCCATAGCTTTGCAGACTAAGCTAGTCAGGCTTATGGGGCGATAGTTTCCAGGATCCGTTGAGGCACCACCTTTGTGGAGAGGGACCACTGTTGCTGTATGCCACTCTTTGGGTACATATCCTGTAGTAAGGCTGAGACTTAACAATAGTTTTAGGTTTGGGTTTAGCTCTTCTTGGAGTTCATGTAGGACGCAGCCTGGGACACCGTCTGGTCCCATTGATGTTGTGTTTTTTTGCTTTGGAGAGGGCGGCTCTTACCTGAGCATCTGAGATGTCAGGGGGCAGCATTCTGCTGGGATAGATATTTGCCCTTTTGGTGGGGAGGGGGGGAGTTTGCACTGAACATGTCAGCTAGGATGTTGGCAATGTCTGTGGGTTCGGTGAATTTTTTGTCATTTTGGACTAATTCTGAGCATATCTGGGAATTCCCACCCAGGTTCCTAACATCACTAAAGACAGCCTTGTGATTATCCTTAGTGTCCTGTGCAATTTTTCTCTCGAAGCTGGCCTTAGACAATTTTATGAGTGCCTGTAGTTTTTTGCTAATACTGATCAGAGATGCCTTCCCTTTTTGGGATTTTGCTCTATCATGTAGTAGCTTCCTCCTTCTATTGTATAGTTTGTTTATGGCTGGGGTCCAACAGACAGGACGTCTGCCTTTGGAGGATTGGGTCTTGGTTTTATTGGGGTTTGCATGATCCATGCATTCCTGAAGGTGTTCATAGAATGCGTTTATAAATGATTCTGCGGTCTGGGCCATATTCTCCACAGGCCCGGGGGCTTTGAAGGATTCCACCTCAGTTTTGAGGAGTGTGAAATTTGCTTTAGAGAAGTTTTTCACTGTGGTTTTCTGGGCAGAGGGTGGGGTCGGGATGTGAATATCCAGTGAGATTAGTTTATGGTCTGATCTTACCAGTGAGGGATACACTTCTGGTCTGGAGCATGGAGTCCCCATGTTGGTGATGATCAGGTCCAGTATGTTTTCCCCTCTTGTGGGAGTGGCAACAAGTTGTTCCATAGCATTTGAGTTTATAAATCCTAGGAACCTTTGGGCTAGGGTGTTGGAGCTAGAGTAATGCTCCCAGTCTATGTTTGGGTAGTTGAAGTCGCCCAGTATAATGGTGTTTGGAGAGACCTTCATATTTTCCAGTGTTCTCAGGAAGGCCGAGTGGGGTTCCTGGGTTTGGGATGGTGGTCTGTAGCAGGCTTTAAACTGGAAGGCAGTTTTACCCACTGTTAGTTGTACATGGATAGTCTCTGATGCTTCGTGCTGTGCCACCAACCGGGAGGTGTGGGTATCTTTGACGAATATTGATGCTCCCCCTCCTTTTGTGGTTCAGTTCAAGTTTTGGGGCCGAAAAGCATGGTATGAGGTATAACCTGGTAGTGCTGGGGTGCTCTCGGGAGCCTTGAACCAGGTTTCTGTTACTGCACAGATATCAATGTTCTCCATGCTAAGGAGAGTTTCGAGTGCATGCATCTTGAGGTTTAGACTTCTGGCATTGAGTAGCATTACTCTTAGTTTCTTATCCCTTGTGATACATATGGAGGTGGGTTTGTCTTTTGAGCCTTGCCTAAAAAAGGCACTATGGGGGTAGCAAGAGCCTTTGCCAATATCCGAAAGCCCAGGGGTGACAGGTGCAAGCCATCCCTAGCGAAGCATCGTGGCTTGTCGAGCATGTCATCCCAGGCTGACAGGCATTGGATCCCCTTTGAATGACACCAATACTTAAACCAGTTGTTGAAATTGATCATCTTGTCTTCATATTGTGGCATCATTCTTGGTGAGGGTAAGATGCTACTCAAGGTCAGGGTCATACCGGCCTGGGCTACATGCTCAGAGAGCTCCTCTATGTCTCTTTTCATGTAGTCCAGGGAGGTACGTCTCAGGTCATTCACACCAGCATGGACAATGACTGAGTCATATTTGTACTTGCCTTGGAGTGATCTGAGTGCTTGTGTTATGTGGCGGATCCTAGCGCCCGACAGGCAGCTCACCGTGAACTTCTCCTTGTTCAGCCTGGTGAACGGGACATCAGTGTGCCTGACGATAGAGTCACCTATTACAAGTGTATCAGGTGTGTTGTTTAGCCTTAAGGGCTGTGACTATTTGGCACATTGGCTTTGTGAGCTATGTGTTGCACGTGTTTTGTTTTGGGGTAGCGGTTGCTTGGGTGTCTGCTTTGGAGGTCTCTGCTGCTTAGGCAGATTTTTATTTAGAGCCTCCGAGTATGTTTTTGTGTGTTTATGTGTTTGGTTTGCTGTCGTGGTAGGTCTATGTGAGACTGGAATTGTAATGAGTGTGGTTTCCTTCTCCTCCTGACTGGTTACGCCAGTACTGAATTGAGAGAGCTTAGCCTCCAGTTTGGCTATATGGTTGCATCTCTCACATGTGTTGGAATTTGTTGGGAGGAGGAGAGGGTTGTCTGTGTACATGAGGCAGTTGTAACATTGCCTCAAGATTCCCAGATTCACCAGCTGGACCAGAGAGGAGATTGACAACTGACCTTTGGACATACTAGAATAGTATATATAGTAAGTTTTTATACCTATTAATATTGATCAAATATATATTGTTTTCTGCAAATACGTTTACATTAATTGATTATGTGTTGGGCAGGCTATGCCTAAATAAATACTTCTTTTACCATGGCTGTTTGGATTTATTTGAAATATTGTATATATATATATATATATATATATATATATATTATATGGAGATATCTATATATATATATATATATATATATATATATATGTATAGTTTCTTTATATATATATATATATATATATATATATATATATATATATATATATATATATATATATATATATATATATATATATATATATATGTGTGTGTCTGTGTATTTTATATGTATATCACTATTTATATTATGTATATATTTGTTCATATATATGCATCTCCATACATATATACATGTGTATATGTATAAATATGAGGCCTGACCGATTCTAAGGAATCTTTTTCCCTACTGTTGAATGAGCATATGTTGGAAAAAGCATCGGCAATCCTTATAGCTCAAATGGCGTAGTGATACAGTGCTTTGACAATGGTGTACATGGCTCTGGGTTCAAGACCTGATAGAGCTAGGAGTTTTGTTGCTCTTACAACCGCTTACTCACGCTTACACTCACACTAATTCTTTAAAAGAAAAGAGAAAAGGGTGATAGGAAAGTGGTGGAAAAGGGGCATGCAGAGGGAAAAACAATATGGAAGATAGCTACGGATGTGCAGGACAGGTGTACAGAAGGTCCATAGCTGTCCATTTCTTATACAGCAATAGCTGTGCATTTGTACAGACTTTGGAGGCAAATTTGGATACTCAAACACCAGAGAGAGGAATAAGGACAACAGAAATGTGTTGTTAAACCTGCTAACCATTGCCCACAGTTCATTTTCATAATATAGCACACTAATGACTTTATATAGTAAGTGTAAATGATTTCCCTTACATGACATGGCTATATGTGCTTTCATTACAGTAGCAAGGGGTGTAACTATACTGTATGGGACATGTGTATACATGGGTGTTTTCTCATGTTATATGCACTCACACATCCATTTTACACCAGCTACACTACCCTGGTGACAAAACTAAATTGTAAAACAAGGAAATCTGCAAGTACGGCAGGTGCACGGATTAAACCACTGTAGTCAAAAACTGATTTTCTGATGAGACCAAGTATATTGGGTTTTTATTATTTCTTTCAGGGGATATGTGATATTACCATGGCCTTATTTTTGGGACATGATTCATAATTTTATGGCTCACATTTCTATATACCATCTTTCGTTGCCTTTTATTGGGCACATATATTGACCACAATTTACAATCAAGCATCTGTATGTTTTGAATGTTTTATGCCATCAATGGAGTGTTTCTATTTATATTGTACTAGGATTGCAACAACAGTTTAATATTTGACATTGTAACATATTGCTTTTTCAACTGAATTTATGTATTTAATGTAAACTGTTTTTCAATATTGGTATTTTTATTCATATTTCTGCAGCTTTTCAGCATTGTGGGTGGCTTTTGTTGGGGTCAAGATTACATTTAATCAACAATTTTAGGATTACCCCATTAATACTATGGATCTCACCAAACTTTTACAAGGTCTCTCTGCAGATGGGGATGACCTGAATGTTTCTGGATTGGGACAAACCTCTACAGATAATTCCACACTAGGCCCTAATGAACCTGAAAACATGTTCAACATCTTTTCTCAAACTAAGAGTATGAGGTCCCTCAGGACCAATATCTGGCATCTCAAACTGTTTAAGGCATACAAGGTATGGGGAATTTCTACACATGGCCTTGAGGTTCGCAAAGGTTTACAAATTTTTACAAATTATATCCACACATCTTAATTGATTCATGGGATTTACTTAACAAAATGAATCAATTGCAATATCAATCCCACTATTCATTTTTGACTGTGGATGTAAAAGATTTATTTTCTGTGATTCCACACGATATAGGTTTAGAGTGGTTTGAACGTATGTTAGTGGAATTCAAATTTCTCAATGATTGTGAGTTTATATTAGTTCTAGAGAACACAGAATTAGTGTTAAAAAACAATTTTATTTACTTCCAGGGAGATATTTTTCAACAATTGGATGGTGTGGCTATGGGGGCAGCTTGTGCCCCCATTTTTGCCAATATAGTTATGTGATACTGGGAGTTGAATTTTGTTTTTAATACTCCATTCATGGATAATATTGTGAAATATTTCCGTTTTTTGGACGATATACTGATGGTATGGAAAGGTTCACAGGATAAGATCCCCAAGGTTATGGAATATTTTAATAATACAACTCATTTTCTTAAATTTACATATGCTTTTAATAGGGAGGAGATACACTATCTAGATGTAGCTATTTCAAAAGATAATTTAACAGAAAAATATGTGTCCAGAATTTATAGAAAGGCTTGTTTTTCTAATTCCTATTTACATTACAACAGTAACCACCCTCCATTGCAGAAGAAGAATATTATAAAAGGACAAATGGCTAGGGTGGCTAGGATGACATCTAATTATATAGATTTCATCAATGAAATGGAATATGTGCATAAACTTTTTGTAGAAAGAGGGTACCCGGACTCGCTTATCTATTCTCTTAAGGAGGAGGTGATTAAGGGGTGGGGGACAAGATATATACCCTTGCTAAACTCAGAGTGCAATAGAGAGAATATTGTTTCTAACAACAACATTGGTGAGGGACCGAACAGGGGAATACACATAAAGAGGGATGTTACCCTATTTTTAGTTATGACATATAATTCTGATACTAACTTGATTAGAAGGGCCATAGATAAGACGGGATATTTTTAAGAGTATACCCAACAAGTTAGAAGTATTTAATAGAAGTTTGTGTTACAGCTTTAGAAGGGGTTTTAACCTCAAAAATATTTTTGAGAAAACTAGGCAGGAGAATGAAAAAGAGTTAAACAAAAAGAAGGGAACTTTCCATTGTGGAAGATGTTCCCAATGTACATTTGTAGCAAATATGGGTGATTTAACAGTACCTACTATTTGAATAACCCTTAAAAGCAAACAACATTATACTTGCCATACAAAGGGGATTGTATATTTAGCTTACTGTACCTCCTGTTGGTCCTATTATGTAGGGAAGACAGAAAGACATTTATGACAGAGGATTTATGAACATATGTATGATGTCAATAGAAAAAGGGACACTAATGCATTTTATAGACACACTTTATTATGCACGGAAGCCAATTTTAAATTTTGGATTTTGGAAATGCTACCCAGGGATAGTAGAGGGGGGGGAGATTGGGAAAACCAGTTGTTATAGGGAATTAATTTGGCAATTGCTACTGGACTCCAATACACCCCCTGGGATGAACGATTATGTATCACTTTTACCAGCCCTAAGATTAAGGGCTAATAAGGTAAAAACAAAAAAGAAAAACAATCAAAGAATAAAATAAACAGTAGAAACTGAGCTATACACATTTTTACTAATATACATATTTTTACTTATTTATTTATGTATTTTATACAAAACATCAAACACAATTACTTATTGGCATATTCATATATTTATATTTATATTCATATAGATAGTGTACTAAGAGGCAGTATTATTATATTATTATTATATTATATATATGAACTAATTTATATGTTTTTGT
Source organism: Protopterus annectens (assembly GCF_019279795.1). Classification (NCBI taxonomy): domain Eukaryota; kingdom Metazoa; phylum Chordata; order Ceratodontiformes; family Protopteridae; genus Protopterus; species Protopterus annectens. The sequence goes on along the minus strand of NC_056747.1, from coordinate 1,122,869,284 downwards.
AAATTTCATAGTGAAGAGACTTGTACATAACAAATGGATGTTTTTTATTATGGTATTTTTTTATATATATATTCATGTTTACCTACTTTTTATATGTTTTATATATATATATATATATATATATATATATATATATATATATATATATATATTATATTTTTAATATCTTGCATTGTATCTTTAACACAACCACAGTGATTATTGACTTGATTATTTAATTGAAATGAATTAATTAGTTTTAGTATAAATATGTCCGCACACAAGTATTGTTCATTCTGATGAAGTTTCCAGGGTAGAAATGAAAGCGCTAAATCGATTGTTTTGTTTTAAGATTTAATAAACTACCTTAGTATTATCCGGTCAGTGACAGAATTGTTTTTTGGTGTTTTTCGCAATTACGAGCTGCTGTCTTATTGCCACTATGAACTGTTTTCTGTGAAACTGCCTTTATTGGGATCCTGTATAGCAGAGGAGTTTTTGTGTAACTGGCATCCCAAACTGTTTAAGGCATACAAGTTATGTGGAATTTCTCCACGTGGCCTTAAGGTTTGCATTCAACCCTTGGTGAGTTTGGCAAACGATTTATTATTAGATGAATGGGCTCCAGCCCAGCACAAGGCTTCTATGGTCTTTGTTGAAATTCTCATTCCATATTATGAGCAGAGAATAGACAAAGTTCATTCTTGAAGTTAAAACAATATGTGAAGAAGTTAAGACTTTTTGAGGGGGAAGCTTTTTTTGATAAGTATGTTAATCAATTAGCCAAGGACTTACTCACTTTAGAGCAACAGCTTAAAAACCAAGAAGACCCACAAATTTAACCATGACATCATGGATTATGAGAAAGATAAACCTTTTGGGTTACAGAAAAATGTTAGATTTGTTGAGCAGGATAAGACCAAACCGATCTTTAAAAGAAAGACACCCCAGTCCATACTCAAAAAAGGCCCTAATGGGTGCAGTGGCATGTCTGGGGGTGACTCATCCTCTTCCACTGATATTGAAATCATCCCCAACTCGGAGTCACCGGCAGCTAAGAGATGCCTAAGTACTGACCCTTTAGGGGGCAAGCATAGAGGGGGCAGGAAACACCAGTCCCACAAACACCATTCAAGATATTTTGGATTTGATTCTACCACATTAAGAGAAATTAGTAATGTGCATAACATTTCCACCTACTCACTGTCTGAAGTTGAAATAAAACTACTCAACAAGGGTCTTAATTTTATCACTGTTTTTTTTTTGTTAATGCGGACACATTTGCCAATGATGTCTCAAATTTTTGCCAATTGTTGAATTTAAAATAGTTTTTTTCAGATGACATTCAGGCTCAAAGATCTACTGATTTTCATTTCCAGAAATCCTCTTTTATGACACTCATGGACAAACACGTTGCTATATTTAAGACTTGTGTGCTCAAAGATTTACACCATGAAACACAATTTACCAAGCAGGAACAAGAGGTGTTAACCAAGCTCAGGAATAATCATGACGTTGTCATATTACCAGCTGACAAAGTTGGGGCAGTCGTGGTTATGAATTGGTCAATGTATCTTGTAGAGGCCGAAAGACAGCTATCTGATGGGCAATTTTATATGCACATGCCATTAGATCCAACACCAAAATTCAAACTGGAAATAGATAGAGTCCTGAACTTTGCCCTGGAAGAGGGTATTATTAGTAAGCAAATTTTGTATCACTTGTCCATGTCTGATTCCCCAATCCCAATATCTTTATCTACTGCCCAGAATTCACAAAGATCCATGTAAACCACCTGGGAGGCCAATTGTATTGGGCAGGGGGTCACTCATGGAACCTTTAGCTGCATTTCTTACTAAATATCTTCAACCCCTTCTATCCATGGTCAGGTCCAGGATACAAGACACTACTCAATTCTTATAGATTTTGAGGGATACACAGTTGGATTCTGGTTGGTTAATGTGCACATTGGATGTGACCATCCTGTACAACAATATTCCTCATTGTGCTGGGTTAAAGGCTATTCAATTTTGGCTAGACAAAGCCAGTTTATATTTCCCCTGGCTTTAACACCTTACTTGTTTGCCTCACAGAAAATGTGTTAACTAAGAACGTGTTTACTTCCATGCCAAATGTTATTGGCAGGTGGAAGGTACTGCCATAGGGGCTTCCTTTACCCCCATTTATGCGGACCTTTTTATGGGTTATAGCAAGGAACAAGTTCTCTATGACATCGGTCATAATTTATACCTTGATGAAATTAATATTTGGCGGTGATATCTGGATGATTGTTGCATGGTGTGGAGGGGGGATGGTATATATGTAAAGGAATTTGTACAGTACCTCAGTGAGAATAAGTGGGGCATCCAATTTACATTAAATTTTGACATTAACCAAATTACATTTTTGGATGTGACCATCACCCAGACATTTCTTGTTACAATACAAATATATTTCCAAGGATAGTAATTTCATCGAGCCGGTTTGTCTTGTTACCACAAATTTGGAGGAACATCAGCATCTTCAGGCAGATCATTAATCACCATTGGGACATTCTTATGGCAAATGATAAGCTATGTGAGGCTTTTCCTTCAAAATGTCTTTTTTCATACTGCAGGGGTCCTATGCTGGGCTCATATTTTAATCATTACAAACATAAGATGCCTTCCAACACACAGCAAGTCACACTATTTGGGGACAAATTGGTAGGGTGCATTCCCTGTGGTCACTGTTCAGCTTGTACGCATATACTCAAGCGCAAAGCATTTACCAACAGCAACACTTCCAATATTTATGACATTTCATGTTTTGGTAACTGCAACACTGACTGGGTCATATATCTGGCTACTTGCTCCTGCTCTGCTTTTTATGTGGGGCAAACATCTAGGTCACTGAGGGTTTGTATTTCTGAGCACCTCAGTGACATAAGAAATAAAAGGATGTCAAGTTCATTATTTAAACATACCATGACCCACACCACTGCCCAGTTCAACTTTATCATTATTGATAAGGAATATAGGAAACAGAATGTCTAAACTTGGTTGGCATACTATGTTAAATAAAAAAGAATCCAGCTGGATTATCAGGTTGGGAGGTTTGTTTAAACCTGGCCTGAATGAGGTAAATTGATTGTCCAATGAGATGCTATTTGGCAATTAGGTTTACTATTTAAACTTATGTGTGTGCCTGTTATTGTTATAGCACTGAGGAAGGCAAATTCTTTGGCTGAAACCAGTCTGCTGTTTATCTTTATTTCTATTTTGGAGCTGCTGCATTAAACTGTTAAAAATTTCACCCTTGGTGCTGGACATTTCTTGTTTTTGACAAAAGTAACTTACCACATATTTTAATGTTAACATAACACTTTTAACACTGCTTTCCCTTATAAATTTGGATTGCCTGTTATATTACTCAAACCATGTACACCTGGATGCAAAGCTGGGACTCTGACCACTTGGTTTGGGAATTTGAGCTGTATATTTTTATTTATCGCCTATTGGATATTAATATTATATTACTATATTAAATGGAGAGTATTGCAGTTTTCAGCCATGTCATTGAGGACTGCTGTTGTGACATTATGGCATACATTTCAGTTTCAGACTTGTATCCTTCTGAACATTAATACTATGCATAACCTGTTTTCTATCAACTCTCTGTCTGTCCTCTGTGCAGATGGGATGACACTGGTGCTCAGGCTGTGGTTGATTGCACTGCAGAATGGGTCTGAGAGCCCATGCCTGTGTTCATGTTGGATGCAGCCAGGAATGCTATCAAGGCTGTGGAGACCTCTATGTGTTGCCTTTGAGAGGGAATTATAAACCTGCTTCCTGATCATGAGGGGAGGGGAGGGCAGGTGTTGTACATGCAAATGTGTACCTATGGGCGGACGGGGGGGTGATGTTTACACTTCACCTGTCTGCAGACGGTTACCTATATCTATGACATATGTGTATGTGGTGTTATTGACCACCACTACAGAGCAGATATGTGTGTTGCCTCTGGAATTGCAGACACACGTCTGGAAGGCTAGTGATTGGCCTTGGTGGATGTCTCCAGTTTGCACTCAAAGACAGCCTTAGGGTACATCACCTGTGACCTTATTTGCTTGTGCAGAACAAGGTGACATGGCTTCCAATGAGGTACCTGTTCCTTCTTGGCCCATCCTGCGATTATTTCCACCTATGATGGTAGTTGTGTATTGCTGCTGTCCACCACAGGCATTCAGCCTACCTTGAGGGGTTGATGTTGTCCTGTTGGGTATTTCTGAGGCCATAAAGCTATGTAGGTGCCCACATAGTATTGTGGTGTGGGCCTGGACACTGCTGCTAGTTCCAACATATGGGATGCCCTTCACGTGGGCCTTGCCCATTTTCCTTGCCTGTGTGGGGGACATTATGGAGGTGTGGGGGCTACAGCTTCACAGACAGTAGGTGAAAATACCTCACAGGACAGGACATGTGGAGACAGGCCAACAGCATGGGGGACAAAGCTCCAGAATTGGGTACAGATTGTATGTCATTAGTGCTGTTATACACATGGAGGGTTGTTAGACTGACAGTGTTAGTATGGACATGCATTTACTGGGTGATTTGATATCTGACAATGATATGCCTCTGACATACCTCTCAACTGGCATGTTGTCCACAGACTGGCCAGATGTTTGCCTGTTATGCTTGGTCTGTTCCATGCACAACGTCTGTTTTTGTGGGGTTGGTAGGATAATGTGAGGATTTTAGTCAGTAACTGTTGACATACATTGGTGTTCCAGACATCATATCCTTCAGGGATGTTATGTTACAACAAAACATGTAACACCAGCCACTGTTTCAGTTTGTAACACCATTATGTATGATATGTCCCTCTTGCCAGCCCCCTGTCCCACAAGTACGTCATGAGTTGTCCAGATGTCCTGCACTAGAAGATGCAGAGGTATGGTATGTCATTAATTACCAACTTCACTCTAGTTATCATGCCAATGACCTGGCAGACTCCTGGCCATGGTATGCAGTGGTGGCCAGGATTATGGCTCCACATCCTGGTAAATCTGTGAACATCCATACATATGACAGTTATGTCTGTCTGACCATTGTGAACAGACTGCCAAGATTGTGTAGCAGTGTTGTGTGTAGATGTTTGTTGGGTTGGGTAACGAGAGTAGAAGATATGAGTGCCATACATCCTTTACCTGACTCTGCATGCTGCTCAGCTGCTGGTGGTCTATTATGTCTGTATGCTTGTAGGGGCTGACTGTGAAATGTCCTGTAACACCTCAGGATTCCCAGAACACTGTGAATTGGACCAGTATATATTGTGTTGTATGTGACTGGCAATCAGGATATGTTTGTTTAGACAGTCATTCTGCTCTCGCGTTCAGTTTGGGTACTGGTATGTTGTTGTGACTGTGTTGCAGATGTTTTTGGGTGGACATTTTTGCACCACTCTCTGCTTTTCACTACAGTTCCATCCCTGTAGTGCATGCTGTATTTGAATATACATAGGTAATTTCCCAGCGGTGATGTGGGGGAGTGTCATGTTGGTCTTACTGCACTTCATAAGGTGCTGGGTGACATGTTTGGCAGCTGTCAGAGGATTTCCATTCATTTACATCACTGCAGTTATACCTCTACACTGTCCAGAGGCCTAGACCCTGTCCAGATGCGTGGCTCATATGTTTGGTCTGTTCACCAGACAGTTGTTGTCCTTGGCTAATTGGTAGGATACCCTGGGGAATGCAGTCAGTAAGTGCTAGCATCCACTGGTGTTACTGACTTCATATCCCTCAAAAAAGATATGTTACAACAAAGCTGGTAACACCAGTAACTGTCTACATTTATCACAGTAATATACCCCTGTGTTTGGGCCTCAGTCTCCCAGTTATGTCAGGCTTTGTCCACATGTCATGCACTAAGAGGTTCAGAGGTATGTAGTATCATTATTTATTGCATTCATTCCTGCTACCATCCCAGTGATGTCATAGACCCCCAGATATATAACAAGGAAGCAGCCATAGATATGAGTCCTGTGCCTATACATTCTCTGGGAAACTGTATATTTGAGAGGTCTGTGTATGTCTACCCATTGTTAAAATACTGTCAGGATTGTGTAGCAGTGTAGTGTGTACATATTATTTGGGCTGTGTAGGGAGGAGGTACATGTGAGTGTCATGGGCCCTTTCTATATGGCTGTGCATGCCACTCCAGTTTCTGGTTCACTATCGCTTGTATGTGTTTGTACATGCAGACCGTGATATGTCCCGTAACACCTCACAATTCCTACTACACCATGACTTGGGGCAGTATATGTAGGGGTAATGTGTGAGTGGCAAATGGGATTTTGTTGCTCACACAGTCATTATACTATAGTGTTCTGTTTGCTTACTGGTATGTCATTGTGACTGTGGTGCAATTTTTGGGGAATGCACTTTCACACCAGTGTCTGTTTTCCAGTAGTGTTACATCCCTTTAGTGCCTGTTATATTTGCTAATGCATGTGTACAGCCCCAGAACTGGACTTGGGTAGTGTTATGTCAGTCTGATTGTAGTTTAGACATTGCTCAGTAGCTCAGTGTAGTTTCCCTACTGTTGTATTATGTCCACATATTTGTAGGATGTCCAGGTTTCTGACTGATATCTTTGGTCTGGTCCCCATAACTGTTGTGTATTCCTGACACATCAGTGGGATGATGTGGGGACTGCGGTCACTAACTAATGGGAAGCAATTGAGTCCTGGAATTGTGATATTTCAGTTGATATATGTTAGGACATACAGTGTTACCACATCAACTTTCTCAGCTTATCTACTGACTATTTTGGATATATCCCTATTTTCATGCCTTTCTCCCCCCGCTTTGTCAGGCTTGGTTCAGATTCATTGCACTAAGGGGGTCTGAGCATACCTCTCCACTGTCAGAATTTTCACAGAATGTCCAGATGTTTGGCCCATACTTTTGTTCAGTTCCACAATTTATTTGTATTTGTCTGGTAAATCACAGTGATGATCCAAGGATTTATGTCAGTAAATAATGACATGACATTTCGGTTTCCATCCTCATATCCTTCAGTAATTGTCTACTGAAACACACCCTGTTGCTGTAGCAAATGTCTTCATTTGTAACAGCGATATTTGAAATATGACCCTATATGTGGCCCATCCCCCCTTTTACAGCCTTTGTACAGTTTTCTTGCATTAACAGGTTGAGAGGGATGGTTCTGAGGTATAACTTCACTGCATGTTATATACATATATATATAAAATTTCTTTCCTTTATATTTTTATATATGTATATCTATATTATGGCTCTACTTTTCATATATATTTTAATTATATATATATATATATATATATATATATATATATGTGTGTGTGTGTGTGTGCGTGTGTATATATGTCTATATACAACACATGACTGGTTCCACAAAGCTTTTTCACAAATGTTGTATGCCTCTATTGCATGATATGTTTGAAAAAACAGCATTACTTTGTACAGCTCAGATTGTGTCGTGGTACATTCCTTTGACTATAGTGCCCAGGATCATGGGTTTGACACTTAGGACTGTTGGTTTTTTTTCATTAGTGTTAAATGGCCAGAATGCATGATATGTTTGTTAAAGCATTGCAGCTTGTCACAGCTCAGATGATGTAGTGGCATTTTGCTGTGATTGTAGAAGACAGCATCCCAGGTTTGAGACTTGGCATTTTGTTGCTGGGCAGAACAGGGTCTAATGGATACAGAGTGATGATGGCACGTTTAAGCATATTATACTTATACATTTTTATTATAAAATAATATTTATATGCACATTATACTTTTACATTTACCTTCCATGAATCCCCCTATGTGCTTTCATTAAATTATATTCTTGTGTGACTATATTGAATGGGGCACTTGTGTTTACATGGGTTTTCACATCTTTTCAACACTGACATTTCACTTTTGGAACTGCTACACTACTCTGGTTGACAAAAAAGGTTGCTACATAATTTTAAGTTTACTAAAATAATTTTAACACTGCTTTCACATAGGAAAACAAGCTGCCTGTTGTGGGTCTTGAACCATAAACGCCTGTATGTAAAGCTGCAACTCTAAATGCTACACTTCCTCAGCTTGTAAATTTCACCTGTCTATTTGCATTTAGCTGCTATGGGATGTTTAAGCTATGCTAAGTTGACAGTCATAAAGTGCACGCCCACTTAGCTACACTTAAACATTCCTTAGGCTACTGGAAAAAAAGTTATATATTATGATATTATTAGGTTATATGGGTGTGTATTGTGGTGTTCTGACAACTACTTTGGACTGCAATCATGAAATACTGGCACTGATTTGGCTTTCAGGCTTCTATCCTTCAGGGACTCCTGCTAATACATATCCTGTTATCTATCAACTTTCCAAGTGTGTGGGGCAATTTTTCAGGTGTGTCCCTAATATAGTTTTATTTCCCCCATCATTTGTACCTTTGTTAACATGAACTGCTGTGAGGGAATGTTGCCATACATTTGCTTTCAGACTTCTACCCTTATATGATTCATGCTGCTGCATGACCTGTTCTCTATCAACCTTCTATGTTTGTGGGGCTCTGCTTGTACTTTTTCACTTTTGGGGGTTTTATCCCCAGTTATATGTGCATTTGCACACATTTCCTGCTTTAGCATGTTGCAAAAGTGTTGTACGGCACTTTAGCAATGCAGGGAGTGTGTCACAAAACCTGTAACACACCCCCTGCATTGCTTTCGTATTGCCGTTTTTATTTCAGTGTCCGCGGACACTGAAATACTGGCATAATATTAGAGCAAAGCTCTAATGTTATGCCAGCTCATTTGTGGCTAGTCTTATATAGGCCCTAAGGCCAATAGTCTAGTACCTACCTATGAACCTATGAACCTATAATCTCACCTCTCTAGTTAAACAATTTTACTTATAACATACTTTGTATTAAAAAATTCCTGTCTAGTTTAGTTTTTTTATATTCTTAAGATTAACTAATAGAAAAGTATTCCTTGTATTAGCTTCATGATCGATAAATGACAATCCCAGAACATATTCCAGTTCTTGACTGGTAAAACATTTATATATATTATTATATGTTAATGACCTTGGACATACCCCACTGGACTTTATGAAGAGAGACATGACAAAGCTTTCTGATTAGGCTTCAGGTATAAGCATCAGTGAGCAGTGTGTTACTTTCTCCAAGGATGACATCACAATATAAACAGGACATGACTGACTTTAAAAATTTGCTTAGTTTCATTCTATGGGGTCCAATATTTGTCAGCTTGGGAGGACATGACTAATAGAACACTCTGATTTGCCAGGGATGGTCTGCACCTCACCCCACTTGGTCTTCAGATATAGGCCAAAATACTATTCTTTTTAGGCAATGCCAATCTAATAAACATTCCAATATAGTAAATTCTATGTAAGATAAACTAAAGGCATCACTGTTCATTGTTAGGAATCTTAACAAGAAACTCCACTCCCTGGAAGCACTCCTTACCCCGGAGAGTGTTGACATTTGTGCAGTTACTGGGACATGGTTTTAATCTATGGAAAGCACCCCAGCAGTACAAGGCTACAATGGCTTCTACACATTTAGACTAGCTACTGCACAATAAGGGACAAACGTTGGAGGTGTATCTATCTACAAAAAATAAGCACACCTCAAGACTCGTCAAATAATATGACACGCTTGAGCTACTCCTTGCCCAACTAACCTTAGGTAAAGTCCAGTACTATATTCTTGCTAGCTACAGGTCTGTCTGTCACCCAGGATAACCATACTACATACTCGAATATACTGGAGTCACTCAAAATTCAGCCCACCATATTCATGGGTGATTTCAACTATCCCACCATAAACTGGGATACATATGCAACACTAACATACAGGCTCAAAGATTCCTGGATTTTGTCATTGCAAAGACCTTGAACAGATAGTCTGCACAACTAATAGAGGTAGAAATATCCTGTATCTGGTACTCACAAATATGAGGGAACACTGCACCCCCCCTTTTGTAATATCCTCACTGGTCAGATCAGATCACAGAGCTGTCACCCTTGAAATAAATATAAAGGCTGAACTCCCACCCATATTGGAAGTCAACTCAGATATTATCTTGAAAGACGTAAACCATTCAGAAACTCTGATCAGTTATTCATTTCTTATAAATGTAAAAAAAGAACCTGTGTCAAAGTAGACTGTTTCTAAATCACTATCACCTGCTATTACTTTTTGTTATAGCCACCTAAACAAGCCAATTTGAGGCAGGGTCAAGACTCACTCTACCAAGGCATTAACTTTATCAGTGGCTTTTTGGAAAGGGATGGATTCTAGAAGCATTCTAGAAGAAGCAACCTGATCCTCTGTATATACCTTTACAAAGCACTTCAGACTAGATTTCTTCTCCATTTTTAGAACAGGCTTTTCTAGGACCATTTTCCAGGGTGTCTTGGACCTTCATTTACCCTCCTCTTAGTCGATGAAAATTATGGTAGTCAACCCATATAGCTAAGGCTACTGCAGTAGTGATCAATATGATGGACATATAACAGTTGTGTAAATAAACTTATCATAATAGTATTTGCTCGAATGATCGCTGCCACAGTAGCCACTCCACTCCCTCCATCCTCTTTATTTTTGAATATTTTTTGTTGCCAGGGTGAGAACTTGGAATTTTACTTCCCCAGCATTTAATTCTTTTAGGATTATAGCCTCCCTCTTTCAGTTGACAAGAAAGCTCTGAAGGGCTTGGCACTCAGTCCATTGATTTTCTTCAGCTTTGCTCAAGCTGATAATGGTTTGGGAGCATGCAAGGTGCCCTTAGGCTTTGGAAGCTAGCCGACTGTTATATCCATGGCAGGATATAACCCATATAATTAAGACTACTGCAGCAGTGATCATTCAAACATCTAGTGTTATGGTAAGTTTACTCACACAGCCGTACATTTTCTAGTACTTTTACATTCTTACATATTATCTATTACCTGTGGATAACGTTTGTATGTTTGTCTGCACTTTTTTTGTAACTATATGTTGTTTAAACTGCTAAGAACGCAAACAAATTAACCATAGTAGTATTTTTTTTTCTTTTTCTGAGAGCTCTGTCTCAACTGTTATATTTTTCTCAAGCATTATGCACCTGTTAATTATGCTGGTAATTTGCCTTGCATAATGATTAATTATCTGCTTTCTTATGTAAAGCAGCAATAATTTTGAATTAACTATCACACTTTGATGTATAACACTGCAGTCTGTGGCAGGTGTGATATGGGATTCATATATGCCCCAGTCTATCCATGTCAGTGGCATCATTAAACTAGATAACTGTGGGTCTTCTAAGCCATAAACTGATTTTAATCTGACACTGTTATGTAGCTTAAAACAGCTAGCATGCATGTGTTTATACTTATGAGGTGTGCACGTCATATTTGCTTGTAACCCTGTATAAGTGCACTTCTGTTATGCGATACACTTATCAACAATGATTATATTAAAGTACTTGTGTCACAAAATATGGCAATGCCACTTAAATTGATGAATACACTTTAAACAGCAGTCAAAATCATAAGGGTATGTGGTGGTGGGGAAATTGTAGAACATTTACTGCTGATGGATGGTGATGAAGAAAGCAATGTAGCTTGTAGACAGAAAATGAGAGGTTTTCTAAAAACAGAAATATTTTTAACTCCTGTGCCTGCTGACCATCAATGCCCCATGACTTATGTAATCCATTTGTTCCTCATGGGTGCAAATGCCATCACCAGCCCAGTTGTTCTCCTGTGAGATGAGAAAAGATTGCAGTGCCATCATCCAGACATTAAGGTTTCCCGCCTGGCAAGAAGGTGCCAAAACCTCTTGTAGCTTTCCCCCCATGACTGCCTCTAATACACATGACTATGACATCTCAACACATCTTGTCTTTCTCTTTCTCCCAGGCTGCACAGGCACTCTGAGCTACTGCTAGGTATCATACAAGTAACAAGCCAAACCACATTCATGCCTCCAGGATGGGCGAGCTGTATGTTACTCACTTCCATCCTCACAGTCTACTCCCTCTACCTGCCGTGCCTACTCATTGAACACAGGTTGTCTGGGTCACAGTTAGAACTTTATCCACATGTTCCACGGGGGATGGGTTCAAAAAACAGAAGTATTTTTAAAATTGCTGTACAATAAAATACATTTTTGTCTTTCATTTCAAATATAGCCATTTGGCTTTCATTATAGTTATGCAGTAGACTTCCTGTCTTGGGGGAAAGATTAATTAATCTGGTATATAATCCCTCTGCTTCCTGACCATCTGCACTGATAAATTTACATATCTTATTTGAAATGGTTTGGAAATTTTTTTCATTCTTTTTTGAGGGAGCTGCAGTAAATGGTAGGCTGTATTTTGTTTGTGATAGGAGGACCTGGTAGGTGGGTTTGGCATAATGGAAAAGCCTTTCACCTCATAGACACAAGGTCCAGGGTTTACCTTTTGCACATCTGCAAAACAAACAGCATCAGAACTGCTAGATTAAAAGACCTAAATTTTGCTTGCAACATAAATAGGACATGTTGGAGAGACAGATATGTTTCTCAGAGAATTACCATTCTATGGAAATGGCTCCCCATTCATGTGAAGCAGAACTCCTCCCTATCCTCTTTTAAATGCAGCTTGGACCAATGGATAGGTAATCGGAAATTTATCCCTGGCCTGGCTCCTATGTCTCTGATGGACAGAGGCAGTCAGTAAATCACCACCTATATAAATCAAATTTGTGGATCACATTTGGGTTGCATGGCTAGGCTTATAAAGGCCCTAGTGGCCATTAGCTTAGTATACACCTATGAACCTATGAACCTAGGACTCGTTTACTCATGGCAGCTTTTGCTGTGTAAGATATAAATGTAAATATTCTATTGGTCCAAAAGAGTAGGTAGTTTATTTTCATTCTACTTTTTTCAAGGTATTTGTTAAGAGTGAGAGAAGAGTCCAGCCATAAATGTAAGTATCTAAAGGAAGTGACATTCTCAGTGTATGTATTACCTGTGATTTGGATATGTAGATTGCTAGTTTGGCGAGTTTTGATTTTATCACAAATAACACTCATTTGGTTTTGGATGTTAAGTAATAGTTATGTATTAGAAGGCCAGGTAGATAATGAGTAGAAATGGGTTTGTATCTGAGGTTTCAGAGTTTGAAATGAGTTACTGGAGTGGAAGAGGCTCCCAGTTTATAGCCTGCTACAGACCACCCTCCCAAACCCAGGAACCCCACTTGGCCTTTCTGAGAACACTGGAAAATATAAAGGTCTCTCCAAACACCATTATATTGGGCGACTTCAACTACCCAAACATAGACTGGGAGCATTACTCTAGCTCCAACACCCTAGCCCAAAGGTTTCTAGAATTTATAAACTCAAATGTTATGGAACAACTTGTTACCACTCCCACAAGAGGGGAAAACATACTGGACCTGATCATCACCAACATGGGGACTCTATGCTCCAGACCAGAAGTGTATCCCTCACTGGTAAGATCAGACCATAAACTAATCTCACTGGATATTCACATCCCGACCCCACCCCCTGCCCAGAAAACCACAGTGAAAAACTTCTCTAAAGCAAATTTCACACTCCTCAAAACTGAGGTGGAATCCTTCAAAGCCCCCTGGCCTGTGGAAAATACGGCCCAGACCACACAATCCTTTATAAATGCATTCTATGAACACCTTCAGGAATGCATGGATCATGCGATCCCAAATAAAACCAAGACCCAATCCTCCAAAGGCAGACATCCTGTCTGGTGGACCCCAGCCATAAACAAACGATACAATAGAAGGAGGAAGCTACTAAATGATAGAGAAAAATCCCAAAAAGGGAAGGCATCACTGATCAGTATTAGCAAAAAACTATGGGCACTCATAAAATTGTCTAAGGCCAGCTTCGAGAGAAAAATTGCACAGGACACTAAGGATAATCACAAGGCTTTCTTTAGTTATGTTAGGAACCTGGGTGGTAATTCCCAGATATGCTCAGAATTAGTCCAAAATGACAAAAAATACACTGAACCCACAGACATTGCCAACATCCTAGCTGACAGGTTCAGCGCAAACTTCTCCCCCCCCCTTCCCCACCAAAATGGCAAATATCCATCCCAGCAGAGTGCTGCCCCCCTGACATCTCAGATGCTCAGGTAAGAGCCGCCCTCTCCAAAGCAAAAAACACAGCATCAATGGGACCAGACGGTGTCCCGGGCTGTGTCCTACATGAACTCCAAGAAGAGCTAAACCCAAACATAAAACAACTGTTCAATCTCAGCCTTACTACAGGATATGTGCCCAAAGAGTGGCGTACAGCAACAGTGGTCCCTCTCCATAAAGGTGGTGCCTCAATGGATCCTGGAAACTATTGCTCCATAAGCCTGACTAGCTTGGTCTGCAAAGCTATGGAAAGGATCATCATGGACCTCATAAATAAAGATATTGGGGACCTACAGACACTGGATCCTACCCAGTTCGGCTTTGTTAAAGGCAGATCCTGCCTCTTAAACCTGGTTGATTTCTTTGAAACAGTCACCAAGGCCATTGACGAGGGGAAGGTGGTCCACACAGCCTACCTGGACCTCGCAAAAGCCTTCGATACAATACCCCACTCGGGCATTATAGATAAGCTCACCAGCTTAAATATAAACCGCTATGTCACTAGATGGATTGCAAACTGGCTCAAGGACAGAACCCACATGGTTAGAATTGCTGGAGCCATGTCAGACTCCAAACCAATTACAAGTGGTGTCCCACAAGGCTCAGTCCTGGGACCTCTCTTGTTTGGTATATATTTCTCGGAGGTACAGGCCAACACGGAAGGACAGTGGCTGACCAAGTTCGCAGATGACTGCAAACTGGGCGCCATAATCGACTCTCCAGCCGACACAAGCATCCTCCAAAAGGGCCTCATAGAAACAGACAACTGGTGCCAGAGCCATGGCCTCAAGCTAAATGCCAAAAAGTGTATGGTCATCCCCTTTGGCAAAAACAAAGTGCCCACAAATTACCACATAGGTGGTAATCCATTAAGTACAGAAGAAGTAATTAGGGACCTGGGGACCCAAGTTGATAGCAATCTCTCATTTGACAACCTCGTGGCCAAAGTGGTTAGAAAAACATTTTATATAGCCCACCTAATCATGAAGGGATTCACATCTAGATCGGGGAGGTCATCGTGCCTCTTTACTCATCTCTCATCAGGTCCATAATTGAGTACAATGCCCCTTTTGGGATGTACCTTACCAGACACCTGCAGCAACTGGAAAGACCCCAAAAGTACCTCACCAAGAGGATCAAAGGGCTCAAACAGATGCCATATGCTGCCCGGTTAAAGAAACTCCAGTGGCATACCGCCTGTTCAGACGCGATCTGTGCCTGATGTATAAAGCCATGTCCAACCCGGAATTAATGGACATGCTGCACCTCAGAAAATCCAAATCCCATCGAGCTACGCGCTCGAGAGACTTGAACCTCAGCACAGAAATAAATAAGACATGCTGGAGGGACAGATTCATAACCCAGAGGCTCCCTTCACTCTGGAATAAAATCCCAGTCCAGGATAGGCAGAGTCCCTCATTGACTCTCTTCAAGAGGAATCTTGATGAGTGGATGGGAGATCGTATATTTACCCCGGGTATCACTTCTGTGTCACTGTTAGACAGAGGCACAGTATACTAACCTCGAAAAAGGGCATAGCAAAATAAATTTAAAATGGGTGGCGAAAGCCAAACACATTCTGGCTAGGCTTATAAATGCCCTAGGGCAGATAGCCTAGTATGAACCTATGAACCTATAATCCATATATACAGTAATGGCAGTTGGTGTAAGTTATGTGTGTTTGTTGATAAAAATGGAAAATAATAATGGGTCAAATATTGATCTCAGAGGTACACGTTTTCTTAAGGGGGTTTCTTCTGACTCAGTTCTTACTGAAAATTGTCACTTAGACTTATTTTTGGAATTAGATTGAGGCCCCTGTGGTTATATCAAGTTCTAGAATGTAGGAAATAAGAATTCTGTGGTCAGCAAGGTTAATTGCTTATGTTAGGTCTACAAAGATTGCATCCATGAGGTGTCCTTTGCCCAATTTTGAGAATTTTTTAACCCCTCTGCTTGGCAGGTATCAGCCCTCATGACCTATCAAGCCCATTTGTCCGTCATGGGGAAGAAGCCATCACTAACTCATTTAGATTAGTTCTTTTGTTTTATAGACTTTGACAGAACAAGAAAAAGTTTTTCTTGATCTGTTGAAGTCCATAAGATGAAAATGCTAATCCAAATAAAGCTTCTTTAAATGAATACTGAATCAAGATGACTTATTTTGAAGATCTGAAGGGATTTAATCCAAGAACTTCAGAACTTCTTGATAGGAGCAAGGGTTCACTCTCCTTCCTTAATCAAAACCTGCACTCCAGCTTACCCCTCAGCAGCTTCCAAAGGACACCACTAATGCCAGTCTTTGATGGAACAGCACACAAGCTTCCCTGCGTGATTGGCCTCTGACCTATGCAGTTATGCCACAGCAGCATCTCCTTCTGGCCCAGAGTTCATGGGCTGCACCCTCCTCCCCAAAGCTCCGACTGGGTGTAACCCAAGCAACAAGACAAGCCGCCTTCCTCCCTCACCTAAGACAGGCGAGCCATATATCATTCACTCCCATCCACCCACCCTCTTACCTTTAGCTGTTGCGTTCACTAATCAAACATTGGTAATCTGGGTTGCTGTTAGAGCTTTAGTGCCTGTTCCATGGAAGTTAGGATTCATGTTATAGAGAATTTTATTACTGTGAGTTTGTGTGATAGCCATAGTGCTTTAACCTGACCATATGTCATGCTGTTTGTGAGAGAGCAGCTTATATTACTGGATATAATTGACTAGTTGTGTGCAGACTGTTTTTGTTTTCAAGAATTTTGCCTAAAGTAGGTAAGATGGAAATTGGATGAAAGTGTGAGGTTTTGGTAGTACTGACTTCCATGGGTAAAGGTTTGACACATTCCAAATATTTGGCATAGCATTTTGGGTGAGGAACAAATTGAAGATGTATGAGAATGGGATTGAGAGGACATTTTTGTGGTGGTATATAAACCAAGGATACAGATTATTGTTTCTTTTGGTGCATTTAATTGGATTTGTTCAAGGAGAGAGAGAGAGGGGAACTTTTGCTTTAGGAAGTCTGAAGTAGAAGAGGTGGTAAAAAAAGGAAGGCATTAGTGCACTGGTTGGATGGTAAGGAGGGTTGCTATCCAAATTTGGGAGAGTTGTGAATTTTTGTAAGAAGTCTGCTAGGGTGTGCTGGCAATTCTCTACCAGTGAGGCAATTTACTTGTTTCCAGAAGAATTTTGGTGTGTTGATTAGGGTCATACATCTCAACCTCTTAGAGCAAGAAATCTGGACAAAGATATAAATAAAAGTGGGACAAAGGCTCAAAAATAGGGACAATTTTTAAATATTGTTCTTACAAACTTAGAAAGTTGATAGACTAACAGGTTTTGCATTAGCATGAATTTTCTGAAGGGTATGAAGTCTGAAATTATATTGTTTGTTATTATTTTCTACTTCAGTCTTTAATGATTTGCCACTAATTTGCCCATAAAAACACAATTTTCTGAAAAACAAACCAAAAATATGAAGCAAAAATCTGGACATTCTGTGAAAATCTTTACAGTTGAGAGGTATGATAGGCAACCTTGTTTACTTGTTAATAAATTAGTCTTGTGCTGTCTGACTGCTTGTTTTACGAGGTTACATACATACATACATACATACATACATACATACAAATATTTCAAGCATGGGCATAAATGCCCTTCTAGCTTGCCAATATACCAAGACACTTGTTCCCATAATAAGTATCTAGGTTGTTTTTAAAAATATCTAAGTATTTGCTTTAATATAATTTGGTAGTCTGTTCCATGCATCAGCTAATCTGTCAGAGACCCAATTAGTACACTTCTCATTCCTATAGAATCTTCTACATAGGTTATCTGATGATTCTCTAGTACTTTTTGTTAACCCCAAACATTCCCAGAGGTAGTTGTCACTAAATGTCCTATATACCTGAATAAGATCTCCTCTTAAATATCTATGAGACACTGTATATGCTCAGATATTTTAGTCTTTCATAAAAACTTAAATTTTCACATCCATGGATACCCTTGGTATATTTCCATTGTACTCTTTCCAGTAACTGTGTGTAGTATATTCATATGCTGGATATGGGGTTTTATTTTTGTTCAGGCCAAGCATTGCCTCTAACCTTTAGGCAGGCATTGAGTTCATTAGTTAACAATAATTATAGTGCTGTACAGTCTTGTAATTTCTGGAAAAATGTGTCTTGAATGTTCCTCAGAATATTGGTTACAGTTTTGGCTACTTGGTTGGGATCTCTTAAGTCAGTTAATGTGAACTAGTTGATAGTGGAGAGGTGTGATTTGAGTTTGTTTATGTTAACTTGACGTGTTTCTGAAGGATATATATACAGTATTTGGGGGGATTTTTTAATGCAATATTTTGTATGTAGAAGTTGATGAGGCAGTTGTCACTAAAAGTTTGGGGGGATTGTTGGTGAAATGCTGGATGGATTATTTGCAACTACTAATTGTAGAAGTGAGTATTTTAAGGATTTCATGTCAGGTCTTGTTGGTTGGGTTGTGAGATGTATAAGCTTCTGGTCACTGAGAAGCTCAGAGATGTCATTGTGTAATGGCCTTACGAAGTTTAAAGTGAAATCACCAATGGTAAGGAGGGTTTTATGTTTGGGGATTGAGGTGAGTATGTCATTAAGAAGTCTGTTAAATTTCTGTAGAGTTGAGGGAGGTGATAGGCATGCCACTTCCAACTGACATGGGTGTTTGTCAGTGGTGTTAATTTTCACAGCATTAAGCTAAGGTAGAGTCAGCTGTGGTACTGCCTTGTTTGACCAATTCTATATTGAAGCTGGATTTATATAATAAGACTGTGCTATTTCCCTTTCTGTTTTTTGCCTTGCATCTAAATAGTAGTTATTACCAGATAGGAATTAATGGATGGAGAAGTTACAGACTTGAACAGGATTTTATAATAGCAATGTTGTATGGATTGTATTGGGCTGTGAAGGCACTAATTTTAAGAAGATTTAACTTGCATGTAATAGTACTTCGGTCTTAATACGATCTTCACATACATATATCGTAATGTAGCAGCTGTTTCTTCATCCAATGAGTAGATAGCAGCTGAAAAAATAATTACAGTTTATCTTAAAACATGCTGCAAGGTCTTGAGATGTCTGTAAATATCATGTTTGCTTGAGCCCTGTGAATATAAAAACAGATGAATGAGGGGGGATAAGAGGCTTTTATGCTTGTTCCTACGTTGTCCTGCAGTACTAGCACATCTGTCAAGTGGTGCTGTTTTGGGGGACAGCTAGGCTGTGGTTTGTTGCATCCGATAAAGTACACGCTATTGGTTGGGCTGCTACTCACTGCTTGCTGAGCTAGCATGATCTGAGAAATGCTTGTTGAGGTACATAACAATTTTATGTGAAAATAGCACTTCCAAAGAATGACACTGTTGAAGCCAACGCTCTCTCCTATCTGGATCTGTGGTTGTGATGAGCATTCCCTCCTGACATTCAGTTTGGGATGGAAGCTTTGCTGTCCCAGCTTCCTCCTATTATAACATGATTTGAAATTTTGTTGAGCTTGTTGCCAGTTGTTCATGATGACTTTATTAACAGTCAGATTTTATGTTGAGATTGTTGCCAGCTGTTCATGATGAAATACTTATTTCCTCTATTAACAGGACATGCAGTTTGTACTGAACATTGGGTATGCCTTTTTTTGTTTCCTGGGCCTATAACCACTCATGGTTATGGCTGCAGCAGTGCAAAGGCAAGGTAAAAGAACAGGCACTTGGACAACAGTAATTAATGAATGCAGCTGTGTACATTCTTTAAATACTATTTATTTCTGAGTGACCATTCCTGACACTGTTTTTTTCCGTTTGTGTCTGGGTCAGTGGCAAATGTTTGTACCCCCAGCCTCATATCATCATGATGCTAAGTGTGATAATGTATACAAATGTTCAACAACTTCAAAGAAATACCAATGGTTTTAAAGTAAAAATTAAAATAATGAGAATTTTGGTGGCATCTGCTATTTCTAGTTGCAGAATTACTACTCTGTGAGGGCAGCAACTCTTTAGGATATTATACAAGGATGTAATTCAAGTGCACACATGATCTTTAAACAAGGACTGACATATTTTAGGTGTAAATGTGATTTTAAGAGATTTTAAGAGAGAATCTTTTAGTATGTTTAATAATAATTGCTTAGAATTTTGTATTACTGGCAAATTAATTTGCTGCATAAAATGCCAAATGTTTTGGCTTGGTGGGGGAGGAGATATACTAGTTATTCTAAAGATATATTCTTACATTATGTGATTCGAAGTGAAAACAAAAGTGTAGATATAAGACATAAACAAATCAATATCTCTGTTAACATATTTGGGAGCTTTGAATCTAATGCTGGACTTGTAAAGAGACCAAACCAGGTTGACAAAAAAAACACAGAAATAGAGTGACTGCATGTAAAATGAATGCAACTTTACTGGCTGTGCATTCATACACTCAGATTAACTAATGAGCACAGAAAGCACCCTTCTATCTCAATTCTCAGCTTCTGATTTCCCCAGTTTGCTGCCATTGCCACTATCTTATTGGTGCTTAGTTTCATCCCATATGCCTTCAGTTTTTCATTCCATTCCCTATCCTTTGCTGAAGTTCTTACTCATTGTCTGCCTGTAATGCCACAATATCTGTATACAGCAACTTTGTTGATCTGTCCCATTTGACCTGTTCGGTAATGTAGTCCATCACCAGTATGAAAAGCAGTAGGCTCAGAACTGGGAACCTCTCTCTGAGGCCAAACACTGTTTGTTCTTCAATCATTGGGTCCTTGTACATAGCCAGTACTAATTCTACCAATGTTTCTGGGACTTCAAACCACTGCAGTACTGCCCAAATCAGCATTCTTGGGACCTTGTCATATGCTTTCTCCAAGTCTATGAATATCCAGTTGGACTCTTTTTTCTCTCATCTCTAGCTTTGTCTCAACTATTTGTCTCACTGCAAACATTGGGTCAGTTGTGCTGCATCCTGCTCTGAATTTGAACTGCTCACCTCCCATCTTACTTTCTACTACTCTGCATATCCGTTTAACAATCACCCTCTCCAGAACTTTCATGCAGTGAGATTGGAGTTTGACGGCTCTGTATGCTGCTCACAGTTGTAGATGTTCCCTTTGTTCTTGTACACTGGCTTAAGTATAGTGGAACAGGTTATTAGCTTCAAGTATCTGGGAGGGGTGGTTGAGAAGGGAAGTCTGAATGAAGAGGTCAAAGATAGAATCAGAGAGGCTGCAACCAACTGACATAGAGTCTTAGGTGTAGTGAATGACAGAAGAATGCCAAAGAAGCTGAAAAGTAAGGTGTACAAGACAGTGGTGCGACCAGTACTACTGTATGGTACAGAAACTGGGGCACTAAAGGCAGGGCAGATGAAGAAGCTTGAGGTGATAGAAATGAAGTGCCTGACAAGGATGGTAGGATGTATATGTGACAATAGGAGGTACTGCCAGCCATGCCAGGGGAAGTAGGGCAGTGGGTGCATAACTTATGCCAGCACAGCTAGCTGGAATTTTGTAAAGAATTATATGCCATTTGTGTATCAAACTGATTTGTACAGATGCTTGTGTTTAAAAATCCCTCTCCAGTGTCAGTGGTGAGGATTCAGGCTCCTTTATTACTGGCCCAGAGTGGGGATGTCACATATTGATGAGCAGTGGTGTGGATATTGAACTTCTGTAGACTGTAAGCATTTGTCACTAAAGGTGTGTATTCTCTCAGCAGCCACAAAGTAGACATTCAGAGCTAGCTTAGTTTAGTCAGGGAGAGCAGGCAAATATGTCAGCAGAGGATTATGGCAAGCTGAAAAAGAACCAGTTGGCCAAGGTGTAAGTAGCCAAAGGAATGGAGTATGCCAGCCTGACTAAACAGGAAATGATTTCAGCCTTAGTTGCAGCTCAGACTAACAACCAGGAGGATAACCAGTCTGGTGATGGGAATTTGCAGCCCTCAGAAACAGGGCAGTTCACCTTTTCCTCAGAGGATTTAAAAATCCATCTGGAGTTAAAGAGACTTGGACTGGAGGCAAACATTTGGAATTAAAATCAGCAGGGAGACTCCGGTGTTTGGAGGTTGAAGTAGAATCAGCAGAGAGACTGCAGTGTTTAGAGGCTGAAGAAAATGAGAAGCAGCATCTACATGAGAAGGAGATGCTGACTTTTTGTCAGGGTCATGGAGGTAATGAGGAAGGGAATAACTGAAGTCCAGAAGCAATAAAGGTCAGTAAATGTCTTCCACAATTTACAGAGGATGATAATTTTGATAGTTTTATTCATATATTTGAAAGAGTATGTAAACAGTATAATGTTGACCAAGGGCTCTGGGTATGGTTCCTGACTCCCTTACTCTATGGTAAAGCTGTAACTGCTGTTTCTAAATTGTCTGATATGGATTGTTTAAATTATGAAAACATCAAATGTTGTTTACCTGAATGCTTTAAGTTAACACCTGAAGCTTACAGAAAAAAACTTTTGTGAGCATAGATGCAATACAGATGAAAGTGTGTGTGTATATTGCTGAGTTAAGCACTTAATTTCATAGATGGTTGAGTGGATGTCAGATCAACACTTTTGAAGCCCTTAGCACTTTGTCTGAGGACATGAGAATCTGGTTGGCAGGCTGAGAACTAACTCTGCAGATGAGCTGGGGAAGAAAGGGGATCTCTACTTAGCAAGCAGGGCATCACTGTACAAAAAGGGGATACCCAGTGCTACACATGGATATAAGGGAACCCATGGTGAGCAGCCTAAACCACCCCAACAGAGTCCACCAGTGACAGGGGAAGCCACTTGTTCAGGTACACAACCAGGTTCAAGGGTTAAATGTTTTAAATTTAATCAGTGGGGCCATGTATCATTCAGATGTCCACTGAGGCAAGATAGGGAACAAAAGGTGGAGGTGCCAGACAGTGTGAATAACATTATGCCAGTAGTAAGTTATCTGGAGACAACAGGGGTACCCACTATCACAAGAGGTTATATCCTATCTTAGTGAGTCGAAAACAGGCCACTGCTAAGAGAGAGACACAGCCTCTGACATAACCATTGTGAAACCTGCAGTGGTTAAAGATGAGCAGTACTTGCTTGGGGAGTCCACTCTAGTCAGAGCTTTAGGAGGGACCCCATTCCAAATGCCTTTGACCAGGGTTCACCTTGACTGAGAGGGTGGAAAATGAAGCAAGCAAGTAGGTGTGTGTTTGAGAATATCCCTGCAGATGTCCTGATAGGGAATGATTCTGATAATGCAGTACCTTGTGTGCATGCAGTTACATGCAGTCAGGCTTGAAGACAGATATGTGTGTCTGGTAGCCTGGGGGAGACCCAGACAGACACCACACCTGAAGCCAGGGCTGGTGGTGAGGCTATTTCAGGGAAGGAGCTACCCTGTAGTAGTGATCTTGAAGCTGAGCCACAACTTCTGTAAGTACTGATGTTCCCTTGGACAGAGTGACTGCAAGGGCAGAGATGCATGGTAGCACCCAGGTTGACAGTGAGACACTGCTGTCAGAGAATACCAGACTTCCTGTGGAAGGGGCGCTGGGAATAGTCACAAAAGTAGTGCTGAGACAGGCTCATCTCTTGGACCCTACCTTACAAGGCTTGAGGGAGGTAGCTAAGGAGGCACCTGATTCTCAAATAAAGGGAGACTCTGTATATTGGAACAAAGGGCTACTGTATAGAGAGTGGACCCCTGAGAAAGAACTAGATGTTGAGGTAATACAGCAGTTGGTAGTGCCTAGAGCCTACCATCTGGCATTTCTAGCCATAGCCCATAACATTCTTTTTGCAGGTCATATGGGCATAAAGTGTACCAAGAAACATATTATGCAGATTTTTATTGGCCTGGGATTGCAAGATATATAACAGGGTACTGCGGGACCTGTGAGCAGTGCTGAAAAGTAGCCAAGGCAGGAGACAAGGTCAGTCCTCCTTTGATGCCTTTGCCTGTGATTGAGGAGCCATTTCAGAGGGTAGCTATGGATATTGTGAGGCCTCTGAGTACTCCAAGCTCCACAGGAAGAAGTATATCCTGGTGGTAGTAGCTTATGCTATTGGATACCCTGAGGTAGTGGCTCTGTCCTACAGTGAGGCAGAGAAGATGGCAAATGCTTTGTTAGAGATTTTCAGCAGGGTAGGTTTCCTGAGAAAAATACTGACTGACAGAGGTGCCAATTTCATGTTAGACCTGCCGGTTTGTCTGTGGAAGCACTGTGGGGTGAAGCACCTAAAGACCACCCATTTCCATTCCCAGACTAATGGTCTTGTGGAGAGGTTAAACTCTACACTAAAAAACATGCTATAGGCATTTGCAGACCAGTTTAAGAGAGAGTGGGACAAATATTTGCCCCATCTGCTGTTTGCTTACAGAGAGGTACCCCAGGAATCCACATTTTTTTCACCCTTTGAGTTGTTGTATGGGCATAGGGTGAGGGAACCTTTAGATCTGATTCATGATGAGTGGGAGGGTGAGTGTGAATCCCACAAGGAGTCTGTTGTGGCATATGTCATAAACCTCAGGACAAGGCTTAGGAAGCTCATGGGCTTGGAGCCGGAGAGTATGCTATGGGACACCAGGCAATGGTTCTCATTCCTGTCAAACACGATATGCTACAGGCAGCTTGGGTGGGACCCTTCAAAGTGCTAAGGAAAGTCAGCTATGTTAACTACATGGTATAAATGCTAGGCAGGAGGCAAGGGTACAAACTGTATCATGTTAACATGATGAAACCTTACCATGATAGGGCAGCCCTGGTGCTAAGTATTTGCAGTAGGAGGCAGGAGGAGTCTGAGGAGGATCTATGGCTACAGTGAGCCAGCCAGAAAAATGCCACATTACTATGGTACAGCCTAGGGCTGCAGGCATATGATATGAGAGTGCAGCACTGTTGTGGGGTTAGCAATGGCAATGCAGATGGGATCTCAAGACAGGGTATGGGGGTAATGTATGCCCAAATAGGATCATTCCTCTCAAGCAAAGTTTCTCAAGGGGACTTGAAAAACTAGCTTGAGTCTTCAAAGTGGCGAGAGATGTGATTATAGAAGGTACTGCTAGCCATGCCAGAGGAAATAGGACAGTGGATGTATAACTTATGCCAGCACAGCTAGCTGGAATTTTGTAAAGAATATGTCATTTATGTATCAAACTGATTTGTACAGATGCTTGTGTTTAAAAATGTATTTGTAAAGTTGCTTGTGTTAAAATGTATCAACAGTGTTCCCTGCTGGACAGAAAAGAAATGTACATGCATTATTGTAACTGTTTAGATGTATACATTGTAACAGCATATTCTGGAAGAGAATAGGTTAATCTCCCTGACTTTGAAAAAAATATTCTTGAAATTAAATTATTTTATGGGTTAAGCGATAAAAATGTTATCCCACAGTTTTGAAGGGAGCCAGAGACACAATGTCTGTGCTAGAGATTAGGTTGTAGCTCCTGTAGGAAGAGTGGAAAGGAATTATTGTTTTATGGCTTCCAGATCTTTAATAAAACTTAACTAAAGGTTGAATGTGTATTGTAGCACATAGGTGCTAAACCCTGGCAACTTCTAGTGATAGGGGATAGTGTGGGAAACAGAATCAGGCAACCAGAAGTGTGTGATGTCATTCTGTAAGCCAGAAATAATATTTAAATATTATTAGGAGATTGCTCTCAGCATTATGTATTCTATCATAGATCTGATAACAAGGAATACTCACCCACATTATCTTGCCTTGCTCCATTCAGCAAGTAGGAACAGTAATTATTTAAATTAGTCAGGAAAATATAATGAGAATAGTTAAGCATTGTGTTTTTTTTCTGTAACTGTGTCACTCTTTCCAGCTGTGTTATTTTCAATATTTCCTATGATTGAAAGTCTGTGTTTACTGTAAATAGATATTTTCATGTTCTTTTATTATTTATTATTGAATATATTTAAATTTTCATTGTAGCTGGTCCTTTTTAGAAAATATTTACGTTTTGAGAGTATTTGCACATATTTAGTTGGTGATTAATTTATCCACTCCTGAAAGCCTGGCTGTTTGGTCAACATTACCATTTGTATTAATATTAATTTCACTCAGTATAATTGGATACCCTTTTAAGAGACTTATAGTAACTGACCGGTGGCAGTGAATCTGCCTTATAGTCAAGGCAAAGTAGGTAGAGTGGGTAATATGTACCAGCCTTTCCCAGATGTGTGTATGAAAATTAAATCTCAAAGAGTGTGTGTGTGTTAGCTACTTGGGCAGGGACATGAAGCACTAGTATCACAGAGAGAGTGGTGGAGGACTTGGCTTGGGCACTTGGCTGGGGACTTAACTCTAAAGCTGTCTAGTAGGGGACTTATTAGAGACCTGGGGAGAGATAGAGAGAGAAACTTAGAATGTAGGCTGAGTGTGTTCCCTGTGTGCTCTTAAGGGAAATTGCACTTGATGCAGCGAGGTCTGCATCTGGAAATACTGAATATATCCATTTGTATTCCAAGTGAACATCCCTCTCCAGTGTCAGTGGTGAGGATTCAGGCTCCTTGATTACTGGCCCAGAGAAGGGACATCACAGCACACTGTGGGACAGATGAAGAAATGATGACATAAGAGCAGAAGCCAAAGTAGCTCCAATTGCAGAAAAGATCAAAGAGAACAAATTATGGTGTTTCAGACACATGCAAAAAAGCAGAAGACAATCAAGTGAAGAAGATTTAGGGCAGACAGGAAAAAGGTAAGAGGAAACAAGGACATCCAGCAAAGGGGTGGATGGATTGCATGAAAGAAGATCTGCAACAGTCAGGCATGAGTGTCGAAGAAGGCAGGAGTGTGGCATTGA
Source organism: Protopterus annectens (assembly GCF_019279795.1). Classification (NCBI taxonomy): domain Eukaryota; kingdom Metazoa; phylum Chordata; order Ceratodontiformes; family Protopteridae; genus Protopterus; species Protopterus annectens. Next base: position 1,122,842,301 of record NC_056747.1, on the reverse strand, counting down.
ATTGAGAGAGATGGCAACAGTAAACATGATACCGCAAGTAGAAAATGGGAAAAAGGAGGGCTGATGATGATGATGATGATGACAGAAAGCACCGTTAAATAACTGCATTTTGTAGAGAGAATAGGTTCATAGGTAGGTAGGTAGTTACTAGGCATGTGGTCAAGGAACCTAGATCAGTTTCCTAATTTACCCAGAGCACTGTTTGGTTAAACGACTTGCTCAAGGTCACACACTAAGCAAATGTAGACTGACTCTGATAACAATATTCACAACATTAGGTGATAAATGCTTTACTTCAAGAATGCAGTGTAAAGGTATGCTTGTATTTAACTGAATACTGCAATATTCATTTTTTTAATATATTAAACAAGAAACATCTTTATTAAATTATCACTTCCGACATAGCCAATCACACATTTATTTAAATGAAAACAAGCCATACTGACATAATTTTAGCTGCAAACATTATACATCACAAACTATATTGACACAGTTTTAGTTGCAAACATTATACATCACTTATAATCTATCCAGTCATTGTCAGTCAAACATTATATAGCTCATTCAAATCCTGCCTTCTTTTAAACAGCGGTCCTCCTCTGCATGTATTGTTCCCACAGTTCCCATTTTTTTCCCTGTAATTTGTTCCTACCCATTTCTAAACATCCAAATTCCAGTAGTTTTTTTACTATATTCACTACTTCTAGTACAGTTGCTTTAGACATTCCCACGGATTTACTATTCTTCCGTGCAGGACTAGCTTAGCTTAGGAAGCGGGCATTTAGGAGCAGGACGGCAGCGCACCATGCATATTAATGAAGGCATGCTGCCTGAGCTCCTAAACTTACACTGAGCATGTACAAATGCAGAGGGTGTGTCTGAGAGCAGAGGTCTCAGAATATACATGCCCCTGCAATGAAGAACAACAGAAAGACCAAAGAAATGAGCGAGACCGCTCATAGGTGTCCGCATATCGCCAACAACATTCCTCCATGTGTACGACAGCAAGTAAATACAAATAAAATGAACAAACCCTTTTTTTAATTAAAAATCTGATTAAAGCTAACCGTAGGTGCGTGGGTGTGCCCATCGCTTAGGTACGGTTAATGCAGCTTAAATGGCTGAAGAGGATAACAAGGAAGATATATGCAAATGAAGCACTATAGCAATAGTGTAGTGGGCAAAACATTCACCTTACAAGCAGGCATTCCTGGTTCGTGTCCCACTGCAGCACATTCCATTTTCCATGTGAAAACAGTTTATGAACATTTTTGTTGCTGTATAACCTACAAAATAACATATAATTGTGAACTGGAGTACTGCATTAAATGCACGTGAGGTGTCAGTGTCATAATGTTGCAAAGTCCCCAGATAAGCAAATGTGCCTCATACAGTATATGTACACAGGAATCATGGCTACAAATGGAAGGTAAAATGTGTAATGAATGCCAAGTCCATACATCTTCCAAATCTCCCACCTTCCCAAGAACCATGAGATATTACTGTCTAAATCAGTGCAGTTGTAAGTGGGAGTAAGCACTGGTAAGCAAGTGTAAGCACCAATAAGCAGTAGTAAGCATATTTAAGCACTAGTAAGTGTGTTTAAGCCCGTTTGCGCAGGGGTAAGCAATGCACACACAGGTTAAGTAATTTTGAAGCTAACTCTCTGTAAGCATAAGTAACTGGAGGTTAGCATTGCTTACCTTCACGCAAACCCGAGCAAATCCGCTTACAACTGCTCAAAAGTGCCTTAATCACTCTGTATCTAATGGCCCTTGTTCTGCCCAGCAACAAAATAAACAGCCTTGCAGGTCCTGAACCCAGGACCCTATACACTATAGTCACAGTAGTTAACCACCAAGCCATCACAGCAGTACAGAAGAATGAGGTATCACCAAAAAAGTTCTCACTATAGTAAAATCAAAATGAACCTGTGAAAGGAATCAGTATACAGTCATATGTTCTATAACCCACAACATAACATAAATATGTGAACTGGAGTACTGCAATAAGCCCAGAAGTGAGGTGTAATTGTAATAGAGTGTTGTAATACCCAGTAAAACACAAGGACTCCATACAGTGTACATACACATGAATCATGGATACCAGGCATACATATAAGATGTAATGAATAATAAATCAATACCAAAAATAAAATATAATGCAAAGTCCAATGTAAGCAATGCTAAGCATTGTACAGGCCAGCTTAGAAGGTGTAAGCAATGTGTAGGCCAGCTAACTCATTGTGCCCAGTGGTATACCCCTTTAAACAATGCCAACCTTAGGTAAGCAGATTTTCCCATAGCGTAGCCTTTTCAAAACCAGCCAATCACAGAAAAGTGTGGGAAATCAGCCCTACTTAAACCCAACAGGTGGGAATATGTCTCATAACTGGTTGCAGCTTCCCCTTGCAGGCACCATGTCAGGAAGGGGAGAGGGAGTATGCTTTCAGACGCAGCACTGGTGCATCCAGGAGTCCAGAGTCATGGCAGGACCCCTTGTCAAAGACCATGAACAGAGACTGCTGCAGGGCCAGTCCAGGGTTCTCAATATAAGACGGAAGCCTGGGACCATCTCGCCCGTGACCTTATCAGTACTACTGGCATACCTCGAACTGGTGAGCAGGTCAGGCATCACTATGTCGACCTGAAGCTGCGTAAGGGGGACCTCTTAGAGCAGTGGATCCAAGAGGCTAGAATGGCAGGGGATGTCCCAGCTGTGTGTAATTATCACCCCACTGTGTGTGTAATAATTGCCAGCTCATGTATATCATGGATAGGTATGGCTAAATATTCCTCTTATGTCCTCCACAGCTGCAATTGAGCAGACCGTGAACCAGAAGGCCCATGGAAGTCACCTGGAGAGGTTGTGATGCGAGGCAGGTCAGTAATACTCTTGCATGTACTGTCATAGGAAATAAATCTAAAAGTATTAGTAAATTAATTGCCTGTATAAAACCTGTATTGTTTAAGGAAAGTACTGCATACACCAGAGAATATGGCAGGAAGAGTCTCATATAGTTTGTATGTAAATAAAAGCATAATAGCCTGACAATAAAGGTCTAACTGCTGGAATGTATGTGTATACTTTGGTATCATATGGTAATGTAGATTTGCAATCACATAATAGTACTGTTGTATTCAGCACTGTTACCCATACTGTGCACCATAAATAGAATGTGTAGGAATGCCTGTATATGACTGGTGTAATCCCCAGAGGCCATTTAGTACAACTGAGAGACACACAGACAGAAAACAGGGAAAAGGCAGACAACAAAACCCAAATAGCACATGCAACTGAGATGTGAACTGTTGCATTTTTAGCACGCACAGCCATGGTTCGAATCCTGGCAGTGGGAGTAGTCTGCATACAGAATCATACCCCACAACTGTACAGATATGTCCAGAATGTCCAGTAAAGTGGCCCAAATCTGTTGCCTGTCAATCTGTCCCCCTGGGAAATTAGTGGGATGATCCCAGATGCATAGGCAGCAAACAGGAAATACAACTGATTGACACACATATATGAGAACAAAGCTGGCACACTAGCAACTCCCCAAAACCTTATGAGAGTAAAAAGCCACGTATGTCCCATTACACCCCCATGTTGTCAAGCTGTGGCCAGAGTGTGTACAGTGACAGAGTGAGATGTATATGCATAATAGTAATGTGGAATCTGGTACTGTGTGTGACAACATTCAGGTAGTGCTAACAAACATTTCTCCCACAGGTCTGTCAGATACCAACACTGTGCCCAGAAATACAAGAATGATACCCTGTACTGGTACTGTTTACATTGGTATTGTATGGCATTGTGACTGATGCAGTTGCTCTGAATAATGAGGTATTAATCATCACTGTCGCTCACACTGTCCTACAAAAATATAACTGTCTAGGAAATCTGTATAAGAGTGTTGTAATACAAGGTCAGAATGCAAAACCACAGGAGAATTATAAGACAAAAAGCAGATAGGAGATATACAGCAATATATATATATATATATATATATATATATATATATATATAGAGAGAGAGAGAGAGAGAGAGCACACAACTCTGATGGACAGTCTTTAAGTTGTAGCAGACACAGCCATGGTCTGAATCCTGGGAGTGGAAGCAGGCTGCATACAGAATCATACACCACAGCTGTACAGATAAGACCAGAATGTCCAGTATATGTGCCCATATCTGCTGCCTGTCACCCTATCCCCCTGGGAAGTCTGTGGGATGATCCCAGATGTTTAGCCAGCAAACAGGGAATACAAATGATTGTCAAACATCTATGAGAACAAACCTGTCACTGCAACTCCCGAAACTGTTAGGAGAGTAATAAGCCAAGTATGTCCTATCTACACCACCATGTTGTCAAACTGTGACCAGAGTGTGTACAGTGACAGAGTGAGATGTATGTGCATAATACTAATGTGTAATCTGGAACTTTGTGTGGCAACATTCAGGTAGTGCTAACAAACATTGCTCCCACAGGTACGTCAGATACGAACACTGTCCTGAGAAATAAAAACCTTTATACCCTGTACTGGTACTGTTTACTCTGGTATTGTAGGGAATTGTGAGTGTTGCAGTTTCCCTGAATGATAACGTATCACTGATCACTGTCACCCACACTGTGCTACATAATATAACTGTGAAGGAAAGCATGTATATGTGTGCCTCAAGTCACTAAAGGTTGAAGAGGACAATAGTCTAGGTATGTCCCGGTACACCTGCATGTGGTCAACACATGGCCAGAGTCTGTGCAGAAAGAGTTGGATAGCTATGTGCACAACATCAACCCGGAATCCGGGAGTATGTGTAGAAACAGTTAGGTTAACAAACATTCCCTCCACAGGTATACCAGGTAAGAGGTGTATAATGCAGGTAATACCAGTTCATGTATAATTATGATAACAGCCATATTACTGTCCAAACTAAGGCTATAGGGTAGTGTAGTAATACTTGTAAGGTACAGCTAACAGCACTGACTAGGAAAGTAATGTGGACTACAGGAATATACTAGTTGTCTTTCTCCCCCCACCACCATATTTCCAACAATAAACTACACACCCACCTCAACTGGTATGTAATGACTTCAATGTTCTGATTATGTCCTATTGGTTGATAAATATTTATATTTGTTTCCATGCATGTGCTATATTGGATTATTCCAACATTGGTGGCATGGTGCCATTAATGTACCTGCATGCTGTTCTTATTACCACTGTGGTCCCATATATGCATGTGTTCTGTTTGCTATGCAACTGTACCATATCTGGTGTCTGGGTTAATGGGAATATCTATGCATGCTGTTATACCTAACCCTGGAATGTGCTGACTATTACTAACCCACATATGATGATAAAATCTAAACACTATAGCACATGTGGTGGCTAAACACCTTGGATGGTGTGTGTAGTCTGTGATGTGGATGCCCCATGGGCCCCAATATGGACACAATGGGAACAAGCCTCCCACCCACTGCTACTCAGAACAACAGTCCATGTCCTGAAGGTGCCTGGCCTGGAGGCTGAGCAGGAGGAGCATGTCAGCCCTGTGAATGTGTACTGGGTGCCTCAGAGTGATGTAGCACATCCCACATGTGTCTGTGGAGCCCGTTATGGAACAGACCCTGGACCTGACCTCAGGGGACAGGAACATGTCTGTGTGTGCCCCCAAGGGGGACAACATCCCCTGGGTTGGTTCCACCTGATGGTATTGCTGGACCAGTACATGAGGAGGCCCCAGGGTGGGATACAGATGTGATGTGGCTAGGTAACATGGACAGATGAGTTTGGAGAGGTGGTTCTGCTGGGCAATAGTACATATACATGTTATTATGTCACTGTTGTAGAACATATGTTGGTAGTAATAGTCTACAGAATCCCGGTACATGTCCAACAGCATGCATAGATATCCCCAGTAACACAGAATGTCAGATGTGCAGCAATCACAAAGCAGCCATACTACAGGCATATATGGAACCATAGTGGCCCTGACAATGGCATGCAGGTGAATAGTCTGTAACAGGCTAGCAATGATAGTGCCCACACAGGGAACATGGCTACAATCACATAGCAGAAAGTGTGGTACAATACAATACCTGTCCCACTGGTAGGTAAGAAACTTAAAATTCACTCTTAAAATTCACTTATAATATCAATAGTGAGGTGTTACAGTATCTGGATATAGAGCTGGTTAAGAATGATACACTCAAGTATTTTGCATCCAGGGTATACAGGAAAAGTACTTATGTTAATTCATATTTACATTTTGAAAGTGCCCATCCCCTGCACTGCAAGCGAAATATAGTAAAAGGGCAGTTTGTGAGGGGATCAAGGATGACCAGCCTGGATGACGATTTTGTAATTGAGTGTAATAAACTAAATAAGATGTTTTTAGAAAGAGGTTATCCAGAAACATTTGTAACTAATATAAGAAGGGAAGTGGAAAAGGGTAGGGCAGAGAGATTTAAACCCATTATGGGTATGAGTGAATTTAAAACATTATGTGAAGAAGGTAACAACAAGGAGACTGTTGAAGAACAGTACCAAAGGAATCTCATTGTAGAATATAATACACAAAATTTCGGATTAGGAAATATTTTAAATAAAGAATGGGATAAATTCACTGCCCTAACTGATATAGAGGAAATAAACAGTTTTAAGCCTAAAATTATATACAGAAATTCCAGATGTATAAAGAATATGTTAGAAAAAAGTAAGAAAGGTGTGGATTATAGGAAGAATGATATGAAAAAAGTTGGAACTTTTAGATGTGGTCGGTGTAATCAATGTCCTTATGTTAGTAACAAGAGTGATATATGTATAGGAAGTAGAAACATCTTAATCAAAAGTAAAGGTTACTACAACTGTGACACAAAAGGTGTGGTCTACCTGGCAACTTGTGATAAGTGTTCGTCATATTACGTAGGAAAAACTGAAAGAGAGTTAAAGAAAAGAATATACGAACACGTCTATGACATTCAAAAAGGAAAAGAGACAAGTGCACTATTCAAACATAGTAAAGAATGCAAAGGATGTAAATTTTATTTCTTCATTCTTCAACAAGTTAGAAAAGATGTAAGGGGTGGAATTTGGGAAGAGATTTTGGAAAGTAAGGAATTGTGGTGGCAGGTATACCTGGAAGCAGGTAAAAAACCAGGGTTGAATGATTATCTAAGTATAGTTTCTTTGTTGAAAATAAAGGCAAACAAAATATAACTGCAATACTTTTAAATAGTGTGGGGTGTTAATGTTTTATTTGTTTTATTTATGTATTTATTCATATAAGGAAAAGAATATTCAGCATAAGCACTTTATCATGAATACTTGCACAAGCACTTTATTTGCAACAATAGCATTTTATGGATTTATTCTTCTGTACTCAATACATATACATATATACATATATGTTTTTCAATTGAATTTTAGGTAAGTGTTATATATATGCAATACAGGGTTTTGACAGCAGGGGGAGGAATATCTATAGACAGATATAGGAACATATTGTTAGTTAGCACAAGCACTTTATTCAAATAATGTTTCAGTCATACTTTTTAATATAATATTCATCAATTTTAACAATTGTATATTTTTGTGTATAGGTTTGGGATAGGTTTTTATTTTGAAGGTAATGACTTTGTTCACTTCATTTTATCTTATTTTAATATTAATGAGGCCGTTTTTCTGATTTGTTTAATTTAAATGTTCAAAGCAAAATTCATTGGTCACTGGGTTAATTAAACTACTATATATAGATCTATTTAATGTTTAAATAATGTCTGATGAAGTCCATTTGGTTTGGATGAAAACGCTTAGGAACTGTGTTGTTTGAATTGCGTTAATGTGATGGTCTGTGTAGTTCGTTTTATTCATTAAAAACGCTTCAAAAGGAGTTACAGAAGTTTCTCAGTTTTTCTTTGGCTTCCTGCACTCTGTTCGTGGGATTTTTGGTATTTTTTCGAGTGCATCCAGTGTTCTTTGCATTTCGGCCACTGGTAGGTAAGCTATAGCTGTGCCTAATGAGTTGTGTGTACAGTTTGTTGTAGCTGATATGGTGGGGGGGGGCAGAGATTTGTATTAAGAACTGTAGTAACATTGCTGTAGGAGTTGCTCAGATCTGTTTCCATCTTTATGTCTCTCAGCAAAGATGTCACATGCACGTTTGCCAACATATTCAGCAGCTGAAAATGAAGTGCTGATCACGTACTTAATCCAGCACTGCCCTTTGCTGTTTGGCAGGACCACCCATGACCAGCAGGAGTGGACCGCCCTGTGGAACGACCTAGTCCACAGGGTCAATGATGTCGGACTGGACAACCGTAGTTATGAGCAGGTTTGTCATCATTGTACTGACCTGCTTTGCAATGCCTGTAGGCGTGCTGCTGCAGTCCGGGGGGATCACCTCGTCATGGGGGGGGCATGCCATCCACCCGCGACACATGTGGAGGAGCTCCTGGCCAGCTTCGTGGCACCTGCCCGTCCGGCCAGCCACCAACCGCTGGACACCTTTGTGGAGGTGGGTGCCACCCTCATACCGGCCGAGGCGTGTGCAGGTAAGGACACAGGGCACATCAGTAGACCACGGTTGTGTATAGATCCACATCGGTACAGATAGATCATGCATATCTGACATGTCATAGATATATTATGTTGCTGCATAGTAGTGATAAACAAATGTCCAGATGTGGTAGTTATGTGGAAATGTACCATTGATGTATTTTAATACTGAACTCACCCCGTAGCACTGCCACAGGTGTGGCCACTGACATTGCATCTCCACTCTCTTATGTAGGTCCCTCTGGGATACCACCAAGGCAGCAGCCTGTAGCTGGTTAGTATGGTTTATATAGATGCTTGCCAACACACGGGGCATGTAATGGCAATGGTATATTCCATGTACACATCTAACACACCTACCCTGAATGCATGCTGTACATGTGCACGTATTGTTGCTGTGAAATGCATGGCATCACAGGGGTGACCATGATGGGGTATTGGAAGGGTATGTCAGACACCTGCATGATAACTAACATCCTGTCATTGCGGAATGTGTCCACAGGGAGTAGCATAATGGTGGGAGACATGGCCTACAGTAGGGACATGTTCGGAACAACACCCATATACAGTGCAACACCAGTGTATATACCTGTAGGACAATGAAAACTGCTGCAGAGATACACTATGGCATAAGGCATTACAGTAGTCCACATTATCAGCTGGGACTAGGCAGTAACATGTGGTGTTCAGTGTATGGGACACTGCAAAGTGACACACATGTGTAGGGCTTACTTGTCATGCATCTGCAAAAAGGCTGACGGGGGAGGGTGTCAGCATGACACACAAGTGCACTGCTGCAGGGATCTTTAGGATGCTAGGAATGGCTCTATCTGCACATAGTCAGGTTCAGGACCTGTGGCAGCTGTAACCCTACCCACAGAGCAATAGTGACAGCAGTGTGTGAACACCATGGGATATGCACGAGTAGACCTTGCAATGATGCAGAATAGGGGGACATGTGTAGGGCAGACTGAACATACACTGGCAAATGCAGATGGCCCATGCTGGTATACCCCTGCCAGGAGTAGTGACTGCTGTAGTACACATAACAAGAGGTGCGATAAACCATCATGATAAGGGTGTGCACACATATACCTGCACGGTGTGTATGCATCATGGTCAGCAGCCACACACCTAACACAATCTGTAGACACTGCATGTGAAATTACAGGACATATGTCAAATATCTGGCTCATGTACTGCTAAGATATGCGGTGAAGTGGTCCCATGGCAGATCAAGGATGGGTGCGTCAAATCAATAAAGGTGTGTACAACCCCCATAGCCATGGTATGCTCTGATGGTTGTCAGTGTAAGAGTACTGGATTGGTCATACATGGTCCGCTGATGTTGAGAGCTGTGCATCAGGCATCAGGCATTCACAAATTACATCTGTCCACATATCATATCAGGTATGTGTTGCTGGAAAACATGGGGGCTGTGAGCATTAAAGCTGACATAACCGACACAGTAGTACACATTCAGCAATGAGCCATACACCTATGAGGTGTGGTGCATAGTACATGGCAGGGTACAGAACAGGTGCACAGAAATATCGTGTTCATGGGCACAGTGGTATCCAGGGGAAGGGGCTTTACCTAGTGACACAGCACATGCATCACACACATGTATACTGCTGTCGGCATGGATTGACTATAGCTGCACTGCATGCTGTTGGGTACCATATGTTATGCATGTTGACAGAGGGGTAATAGGAGGACTGTGTGCACTTTCATTGTGCAACATCACCTGTATGTGTGTGTGCATGCTGGTGGGTAGTCAGTTTGTCTGTAGGGTCAGTCTGGTGAAGTGGAGGGAGGTTGCTGCATGTAGGATGCTTGTGTGCATGTATGTGTGTGGCTGGCCATGTGTGCACATGTGTGATTGTGGTGTGTTCATACAGCGGCATCTACCTCTGGGATCATGCAGTACATAGGTTCATAGGTTCATAGGTTGGTACTAGGCTATTGGCCCTAAGGTCTATACAAGCCTAGCCATAACAATTCCCTGGATATTTCTTCCCACAATATTTACTTCCCTGGACCCCTGTCTAGCAGGGTGACTAACATGATCCCCAGGGTGAATTTCCTGTATCCAGTCATCAAGGTTTCTTTTGAAGAGGGCCAAGGAGATGCTCTGCTTCACATGTATGGGTAGTCTGTTCCAGAGTATGGGGAGTCTCTGGGTCAGGAACCTATCCCCCCATTATGTTTTGTTCATTGTGATGACAAGGTTTAGATCCCTGGAGCATGTGGCTCTGAGGGATTGGGATTTCTTTAAGTGGAGCATGTCCAACAGCTCAGGGTTTGACATGGCCTTGTATGTTAAGCAGAGATCACCTCTGAGTAGACGATATGCCACAGAGTATAGCTGGAGATTTTTTACACGGTCAGCATATGGCATCTGTTTTAGGCCTGTGATTCTTTTAGTGAAGTATTTCTGTGGCCATTCCAGCTGTTGCAGATGTCTTGTGAGGTACGTACCCAACAGGGCGTTATACTCTATAATGGGTCTAACGAGGGATGAGTGCAGTGGGACAATGACCTCCTTTTTTCTGGATGAAAAGCCCTTAGTGATGAGGTGTGCCACATAGAAGGATTAACTGACTGTTGCGGTGATGTGGTTATCGAAGGTGAGACCACTGTCCACCTGTGTCCCTAAGTCTCTAATCACACTTTCGATGTTTAGTGTACTACCACCTATGTGGTAATTCATGGGTACATGCTTTTTTTCAAAGGAGATAACTATACATTTCTTGGCATTAAGCTTGAGCTCATGGGTCTGGCATCAGGCAACTGTTTCTGTAAGGCCCTTTTGTAGAATATCCACATCATTTGGGGATTCAATAATGGTTCCCAGTTTGCAGTCATCCGTGAACTTTGTTAGCCAGAGTCCCTTAGTGTTGGCCTGTACTTCAGAGAAGTAGATGCCAAACAAGAGTGGTCCCAGGACTTAACCCTGAGGTACTCCACTTGTCACTTGTCTGGAGCTGGATTTGGAGTCGGCTACTTTTACAGTCTGGGTTCTGTCAGTAAGCCAATTGACAACCCATCGAGTGATGTAGGGATTTATGCCCAGCTTAGTAAGTTTATCTATGATTCCAGAGTGGGGGTGGTATCAAAGGCCTTGGCGAGGTCCAGATAGGCTGTGCAGACCACCTTACCCTCGTCCACAGCTCTGAACACTGATTTGAAGAAGTCAATCAGGTTCAGGAGACTAGATCAGCCCTTCACGAACCCAAACTGGGTGGGGTCCAGTGTTTGAAGGTTGCCAATGTCTTTGTTTATAAGTTCCATGATAATGCGTTCCATGCCCTTGCAGGTCAGGCTCGTCAGACTGATGGGATGGTAGTTCCAGGGATCCAAGGTGGATCCCCCTTGTGGAGTGGGATAACTGTATCTGTGCGCCAGTCAATGGGCATGAAGCCTGAGATGAGGCTATGATTAAACATGACACTTAGGTGAGGTGCCAGTTTATTTTGTAGTTCATGTAGTACACAGCCCGAGATGTCATCTCGTCCCATGGATGCTGTATTCTTAGCTTTGGAGAGTGCAGTTTCTACCTGTGTGGCCATGATTTCCGGAATTTGGCAATCTTTTGGTATTGAGATGGGCCCTTTACGGGGTGAGAGGGGGGTGAAGTTGGCACTAAACCGATCTGCCAGGATATTGGCAATATCCTTGGGATCAGTATATTTAATGCCATTCTGTTGTAGCTCAGAGCAGATCTGAGCATTGCCATTTAGATTCTTGACATAACTATAGAATGCCTTGTGGTTGTCTTTGGAATCTTTGGCAATTTTATTTTCGTAACTAGCTTTTGAGGATTTTATGAGGGATCTCAGCTTCTTACTGAGGCTGGTGAAGGAGTTTTTTGCATCCTGGGATTTTCCCCTTTTCTGTAACAGTTTCTTCCTTCTGTTGTATAGTTTGTTTATAGCAGGGGACCACCAGATTGGCTTCCTTTTTTTGGAGGAGAGCGTCTTGGTTCTATTTGGGATGGCATGATTCATGCAGGAGTGGATGTGCTCACACAGTACCTTAGTGTTGGATTCAGCAGTTGAACTTTCAGATCCCATCTGCATGGGTGTCATGAAGTTTGCCACTTCTGACTTCAGTAGCATGAAGTTGGCTTTGGAGAAGTTTTTTACAGAGGTTTCCTTACTGGGGGGTGGGGGTGGGATGTGCATGTCAAGGGTAATTTGCTTATGGTCAGACCTGACCAATGAGGAGGTGACCACTGGTATGGAGCATCTATCTCCCATGTTAGTAATGACCAGGTCTAGGATATTGGAACCCCTGGTGGGTCAATGGATTAGTTGATCAAGGGCATTGGAATTTATGAATTCCAAGAATCGTTGGGAAAAGGTGTTGGTACCCAAGTAGTTTTCCCAGTTAATGGCAGGGTAGTTGAAATCACCCAGTATTAGGGTGTTTGGTTGTATCTTAATATTTTCCAGTATGTTTAGAAAGGTGTAGTGAGAATCTTGGGGCATGGTGTGGGATCTGTAGCAAGCTACAGTTTGGATTGCAGTCTTACCTAGTGTTAGTTGCACCTGGAGAATTTCAGATGCATTGTGTTGGGCAACTAGCCTGGAGGTGTGAATATCCTTGGTGAATATGGACACTCCTCCACCTTTAGTGTTTCAGTCTTGGTTTTGTGGCCAAAAAGTGTGGTAAGATTTGTAGCCTGGTATTGGAGGGGTGCTCTCTGGAGCCTTGAACCAGGTCTCAGTTACTGCACAGATATCAATGTTCTCCATTTTTAGGAGTGCCTCTAAAGAGTGCATTTTGAGGTTTAGACTTCTAGCATTGAGTAGCATTACCTTCAGATTTTGCATGCTTGTATCTGTTATGGTGGTGGTTTTGTCCTTTGAACCTTGCCTAAAAAAGGCACTATAGGGGTGGCAAGAGCTTTAGCCAGTAACCTGAATCCCAGGGGTGACAGGTGCAGACCATCTCTGGCAAAGCATCGTGGTTTGTCGATCATGTCTTCCCAGGCAGACAGATACTGGATCCCCTTTGAATGACACCAGAAGCTTAGCCAATTGTTGAAGTCAATCATTTTGTCCTTATACTGTGGTATCATTTTGGGCGAAGGCAGGATGCTACTCAGGCCTACGGTCATGCCTGCCTGGGCCACATGATCCAAGAGCTCTTCCATGTCTCTTTTCATGTAGTCCAGGGAGGTACATCTCAAGTCATTCATTCCAACATGGACAATGACAGAGTCATATTTGTAATTGTTGTGGAGTGACTTGAGTGCATGCATTATGTGGTGGATCCTGGCACCTGACAGGCAGCTGTCTGTAATTTTCTCCTTGTTCAGCCTGGTGAGTGGGACATCAATGTGCCTGACTATAGAGTCACCTATGACTAAAGTGATGGGCACATTGTCTTGCCTTAGGGGCTGTTGTTGGGTGGCACACTGGTGTTGTGAGCTATGTGTCACTTTGGTTGTGACTGGTGTTTGTTTGCATTTCAGCTTCGGAGGTCCTTGTTGCTTGAGCAGGTTAATGTTAAGGATCTCCACATATGTGGGTTTAGTGTTGCTATGAGTGGGTGTTGCTGGTGTGGGTTTTGAAGGGCTATGAGTTGCTTGAGGTGTAGTGCAGGTGTTAACCTTCTCCTCTTGACTGTCTAGCACAATCTTGGCTGGAGAGAGCTTTGCTTCCAGTTTGGCTATGTAAGTGCATCTCTCGCAGGTTGTAGTGTTGGAGGGTAGGAGGAGATGGTTCTCTGTGTACATGAGGCAGTTGCCGCATTGCCCCAGTATGTCTAGATTCCAAATGTGGACAGGAGAAATCACCAGAAGCTGACCCTTGGACTTGCCTGTTCAGGTGCTTTTCTTGTAAAGTACAAGAGCTGGTTTCCCTTACCTTTGCAAGGTACTTTGCAATTAGAGGCTGTTTAGTGCCTACGATTAATTTCGCCTTATTGACAAGGAGAGTTGAGTGCTTGTATCAGTTTCAGGCTTCCTAGTGCTTTCCAGCAGGTTCTAGAGCAAGTGCTAGTCACAGGGCTTCAGAATTTAGTGTTACTACTGGGAAACCAACTAGTTCTAAGGGAAAATTTGAAGAGCAGACTTAACTGTAGCTCCGCGGTGATGCACGATGCGAAAAATGCGCAAACACATGCATTTTTAAGCCAGAAAGTAGAAAGGGATAGAAATTAGCCCAAAAAGGCTAATAAAATTACAGTTTCAGAGCTGGAAACCACTCCTCTAGTGTTAGATAGGCAGTATAATGCTCACCATTCCCACTGGAAAGCAGTAGGACTTCTCTCTACCACAGCAAGGTCTGGATAGCTCTGAACACAGAAAATAAAGTCCTGAGACAAGCAAAGCCTGGGATCTGGACTGGCTAGGAAAGGTAGAAATGTACATGTACATGGACTTCCACATTACACACCAGGAATACCTGTCAAATGTGTAATCACAGGACAGCTATAGTATAATATGGTCTGTAGCATGGAACAGGCATCCAGAGGGAAGGTAGACACCAGGTACACTCTTAATATCGCATTAAGCAGAGAGGTCTCCTACAATCCACATATGCAGCACTACAGATGCATTGGAGAAGTACTAGTCAACACCAGGGTGTGTATCTAAATATTACAGTTGTCACATGATAGGCTGAAGGAGGAGCATATCTGGTATATACTGAGCATTACATGCACATGATACACCAGTGCATGATATTATGGATAGAACATAGTAGCCCATACATATAGAGGCCATGCTCATGATGTCCAGACATACAGAGGGTGCATACCGAATGACAGCAGTGAGGCCATGTAAAACCACTACACACAGGTGAGGCAGGTAAAGTAGCAACAGGCCTTGTGTTGTGACCACTTATGTAGGCATTTAGCGGACTGATATGTTAATGAATGGTATCAATGTGTGTATGTTAACAAGTGTGATGCAGGATGGCGTACCACATGGACATATGCGTGGGACTGTCTGTAAACCCATGGACAGGTAGGTATTACTGAGGGGTGTGTGTGTGTGTGTGTGTGTGTGTGTGTGTGTGTGTGTGTGTGTGTATACTGTTAGGCAATGCTGTACAGGTTTTAAAGTGCATTTACTTTCCCACACAGGTGGCGAGGTGGGTCAGGGTTCCTCCTGCATGCAATCTGATGTTGGTGTCCATATAGACACCAAAGATGATGATAGTACTGTTGAGGCACAGGTGCGGTTGTCAGGGGCCAACACTGCACCAACATTTGACATCCCCCTTTTAGCCACCCCAACCCCGCATACTGTTTCAGTGCCTATACACACCCCATCACCAGTGGCCATAGTGGAGGGACAGCTGGCGTTCGGTGGCAGTGCACAGGACAGTGTAGTAACCATGCCTACTGTGTCCGGTTGCAGCAGGCATAGCTGGCTGTCTGGCAGGGCATCACATAGGCAGATATCCCAGGGTGCTCATGGTAGGACCGCTGAACATCATGCCCCTGGCAGAGGCGACATAGCTGGTACCAGCAGGTGCATGTTTCAGGCTGTCACGGCGATGCAGGCATGTATAGAATGTTACCACAGACAGGGCCTAAGGCTGCAGAGGGTTGCTCTCACATCCACAAATGACAATGCCTGTGAACTGGCTGGTGCCATCCGTGGATTAACAGAGTTCATGGATAGACGGTATGGTGAGATGATGGACCTCATTGACCGTGGTCTGTCTGTGCTTGAACGTGTGGTGGGAGTGCGGCAACTGCCGTGTGGACGTAGGCCAGCAACGCCAACAGGTGGTAGTCAATGTGGATGTGCTAGGACACCAAGGGGCTCCGTAATGGCAGTACCAGCCCTGGCACTATGGGGGGGCACTGTCCGCACCACACCACAGCAGGCCATGAGCACATGGTCCTGGCCAGTCCCAGGAGGGACCTGGTACCAGCGGACATTTGTCATCATCAGGTGAGAGTAGCACATCGAGGCCTGTACCTGGACATGCCCATGGAACCCCTGGCAGGCACAGTCCACCTGTCCATGGCCATAGGCAGTGAACTGCTCACCCTGCCAGGTATGGTTTACAGCTGTCCATAAACACCTGTGTAGGGCAGTCACAGGGCAGAACTGTGTGCAAGCATACCCACACACTATGCAAACACACCTACGGCAACCCCATACCTACACACACCAAATCACCATGCCCAGCTCACCACAGTACACCCCTCACCCACACATGGTGTCAAATATATGGCCCACCCTCGGCCTCTGGCAAACCAACATCACACCCTGTGCTTATGACGATCCCTGTGCCACATCCCTGTCATCCATACCATCAATGCAGGGACAGGCTGATATGATTCTGATGCACATGGTACTGTACTACAGTGTACCACAGTACTGCAGTGTAACATGTAGGGAGTAAAGTGTAATCTATATATGGCAGGTAGTGTAGCCGTCCAGCAATGATGCCTTATAGCTGTTAGTAACACTGGTTGGTTGTGGTCTCTATAATGTTATCCATTTATGTTGTAGGTGTACATGTGTCAGCACAAGGATGCCCTGTGCATATGATGATACCTGTGCCACATCCCTATCATTCATACCATCAATGCAGGGACAGGCTAATATGGTTCTGATGCAGATGGTGACTGTACTACAGTGTACCACAGTACTACAGTGTAACATGTTGTAAGGAGTAAAGTGTAATGCATAAATGGCAGGTAGTGTAGCCATCCAGCAATGATGCATTATAGCTGTTAGTAATACTGGTTGATTGCAGTCCCTATAATGTTATCCATTTGTGTTGTAGTTGTACATGTGTCAGCATGAGGATGGTCTGCAGTCATATTCCGCAACGGGGCATGGCACTGTGGTGACACTATGGCTGTGACATATCTGGGGTTCAGTTGAACACATGTCACAGGTTACTAAAATGGTTGTTGCCTGTGCCACATGGACAGGTGACCTGCTGAGGCATGTATACCCTGCAACCTGATGTAGAACCATCCACATACATGCACACTGTTACTTGGCAACACTGTGACTGGACCCCTACCTAGCTATGTAGTGATACTGAAGTGTGTGGCTTACATTGCACACACCACACAGCGTTTAGGGTGAGGTGTGTCCCAGGTTACATGTTACATGCAGAACATCCCCAGACATTATACAGTATGCTACTGGGGGATGTAATGGGTGTATATGGACAATCCGTAGTGTGACATACCATCATATACACATTAACAGACACATAACAGCCAGACACACAACCGAGATACCAAGGCCTATTGCTGCTAACTAACTTGACCATGTGCCCTATGTGTTACAGGCAGGCTGCACACAGCACATGCATAACTGGCTTGGATTGTGGTATCAGTTATTTGTATGGTTGATGGTGACAGTGGTAACCATAACGTGGTACATGGGACATATACCGGGTGTACCTTGGTGTAATGACAGTGTATGCAGCACCCACACCCCCCAGTGGATATTGCACTCCCTGAAACCCATGATGACACTTTGCCATACACACCATCACACATTGGCTGCAACTGCGATACATAACATAGTATACCCCATCAGTGGTACTACAGGGATATGCATCTAATGCACATGCCACACGCGTAGTAGGGTGTTGCATTGTCATGCCTCACCTATGAGCAGCTACAACACTATCTGTACTACTCTGTGGCAATGGGTATTGTAATAGGAGTATGTGGCCTCGGAATGCTGTACCCTACAGATATACGGACATGCACAACTACACACACATGCCAGAACGAAATGGGTATCCCATGCCTATCAACCCATTTGTAAAACACTGTTGTGCTGGTACTGCAAGGCTTGTGTAGCTGGTATGGGGGGAGCTTAACAGGGTACATGTAATGTCCCATACAGCAGCAGCCACAACTGACTATGGCAATGGATGCTGAACTGGTTGTGAAGGCCCTTATGGAATTCCCAAGTACAGGTGTGCTAACACACAGACACTGCTATACTCAGTCATGCACATGTACACATTTGTCAGTACAAGGGTGCATCGCTGCAGGTGGTCATAGCTGTGTACCTAGCTATTGTCCAAGGGGAGATGGGTTGTGTAAGGGTTGTGTGTACAGTGCTATCCTGCCAGCTGCCAGGTGGCAAAAGGCAGTCTATCGACAGACACTACTGTGGTGACCCTCAGGGTGAGAATGACATGCATCAGTCAATCCTCTAGGTGCCTCCTGCACATGGCCACAGAGGTGATCAAGTTGACATGTATGCAACATGCATTACAACACATGGTTAGTGTCTGTGACGGAGACCTGTACCCAAACATGTTCTGTTGACTGTGGTAGTGTAGTGGAGGTACCCATGGCATGTGGCATATACATGGTGACATCTCCTATGTGTGCCAGTTCTTACACAACTGGGCAGACATGTCAGTGTCAATCAAGATTAGGTTGCCTGTACATATCCCAGCTGGATACCTGCCATATGCACATCTGTACAGGCATTGACAGTCATCAGATTGTCAAGTAGCTATGCAGTAGCATGAGCGTGTTGGCAGATAGACATCTGAAAACAATATGTATGCCATAACTACATGTCGGAAGCCCTCACTAACGTGCTGTACAGACGGTAGTCTACAGTTACATTCCACATGACGGATCATTACCCAGTAAGGGGTATATACTGTGACACAGCTCACACACCAGGGATACAACAGGGAGGCCTCAGTGTCCAGCTATGCCTGCAGGTGTGCCTGTTGTCAGTGCTACATTTAGCACTCTGCTCTTGCCTGGGTTAGCACTGTCAACAGTAGTACTGCCATGATACACTACATGCCAGTGTGACAGCACATACCCTGGGCTACTACACCTGTATGTAACACATTCACATGGATAACAGTGCTGTACAGGCCTCATATATGTCTGTGTCCCACACATGACACTCACACCCCTTGCTACTGTAATGACAGCACATAGGTGCATGTATTGTACATGGCATTACATACACTTATTACAGATTATCAGACTGGGTGGTGTGACTTGGTTACCAGGGCTAAGCCATGCTTAGCAAGTATCAACATTACTGCAATATAACAGCTGAGCTGATTTGCGAAGCCTACGCTGTAAGCGCCCGTATGTTTACCCATAGCTCAGCACTGCTTAGCTTCATGAAAACTCACGCAAACAAGCTTAAAGCTGCTCATAACTGCCATAACCACTCTGTATCCAACAGCCCTTGTTCTGCCCAGCAACAAAATGAACAGCACTTGTAGGTCTTGAAGCCAGGACCCTGTACACGGAAGTCAGAGCACTTAACCACTACACTATGACCACTGTGAAGACAGCTGTTGTTTTACCAATATAGCTGTCAATACACATATTGAGTAGTATTGAACAATTGCCTTTAGTTCCTAAATTGTGTAGTCCTTGTTATTAATATGACTGTTGCATCATATATTTTGTTTTATCATAATGTACACATAGCAGATACATACGGTGAGATACATCTGGGAGGGTATACACAACCGTGAGGTTTACTCCTGACAGGAATATGGTTGTATACATATAATAGGTCTATATATGTCTACATGTACCTACACATGTATACCCATACATATGTCTATATACACATCTGTGTAGTGCACCATATATATGGCCATGTGTACATCTCTTCGTATGTACATATATATTTACATATATATATATATATATATATATATATATATATATATATATATATATATATATATATATATATATACACACATATATGTATATATAGATATACATATATGTGTATATAGATATATGTATATGTAGGTTTACCTTTAAAACCGTGAATCACAGTGGTTCGAGTGCTCATATGAGTGACTCGAAACCACAAAACTGAAAATGTTGACAGTCTTTAATGTTCAAAAAACAGTATCTCAAACAGCAGATTTGCTGAATGTCGAATGTCGAAGAAAAAAAAAACAAAGTGTAAAGCGGGGGGCAAGCCCCCCTGCACCCCCACACCCTCCTACTTTATTATTCTAACTCTGAGATTGCAGTACAGTGGGGAAAGGATCCATTTCCCGATCCCCACTATAGTGCAATCCACCCCAGAATGTCGAATGTGCAATGAGCGAATTTCACTGTGCATTCGCTTATTGCACATTTGAACCTTTTTCTATTCAGCGTTTGCAAACTTTGCAAACTGCCTTTTGGAAATGTTCTGTTTGTCCTTGTGCAATATGCAAATTTAAAGGTAAACCTATATATATATATAGCTATATATGTATGCACATCCTATGTATACAGATATGCCTAGTTATGTTGGTATATATGTAGATATCTATAACTATATGTGCATACATATCTATTCTAATATACCTACTATTGTCAATATATATGTAGATATCCATACATATATGTACATATGTATCTCTATCTGTATATGTATAGACATATATTGCTCTGTATATGTATATATCTGAGTGTTTATATGTATATGTATGTACATATATATATCCATCTATGTATGTCGATATGTATATGTGCATATATCTATATAGATATCTGGAGAATTATATATACATATATGCTCACCATATGTCCTGAACATGGAGTGGTGCCCTACCTCAGCCCCTATAGTCCCAACTTCATGGTGCAAAGGGATGTCAGGTATGAATTGCAGGTATATTTGTAGACTATTGCTACTGTAACAGGGATTGTCTTCACAGACATGGTATGTGTGGGAGGTCACATCTGCTTTTAACATGTGCACCATTAGCTACTGACAGACATCCTAAGGACATCATAGTACAGTGCCACTGCTAGCACAGTAATGCTCCTGTGGATTACAGCAGAGATATTGCCCAATATAAGTGGACAGTCTGACATACTCTGGACAGTCCAGAGGTATACAAAGAACCCCTTAGTGCAAGACATGTGGACCAAGCCTGACAATGTGGATGTTAACAGCCATGTAGATGTGTATAGCATGTACCTACTGGTATACATTTGCCCCCATAGGTTATGCATTTACACATAACCGCTGGTACAGAGATACCATGGCCACATACTACCCACTAGTTATTGATATACATTTGTACTGCATCCCACTGCTTTGTCTGATATACATGACTGTTATGGTGGCCCGGCAGCAGTACATCTTGCAAGTATCTGGACATGACATCTCACTGGGTAAGTTCACGAAGCTGGTAGGTATGTAACAAAGCACTGTGCAGGCTACAGGCATACTGTCTCAACACTGGACAACATTTCCTATGGGGGAGTACACATGTACCTGCATATATAGCAGGCTCTACAGACATATCAAAGCACAGAGTAACAGACACCTGTGTGAAAGTGCATAACCACAACCAATGTGAACACAGCGACAGCCACATATGGTAAGCTACTGTAAAATTCCAGTATATGGATTATCTGTTCAACACCATCCTCATATGTGCCACTCGCACACTAACCCTACATATATTGGCCTGCTATACAGTGTGGTCCAGTGCCTGTCTGTGGTATGAGACATGTGTGTGTTTGGCCCTACAAACATGTAAGCTGATAGGGTAACATACAGTGGAGCAGCATGTAACATCAGATAGACCAGGACCAATAACAATGACATCTACCACAGTCTGTACACAGGCCAAGGTACATGTTAACAATACACTTACTGTCGACAGTCACCATAAGTACACAGGCCTCAGTACTGTACACACAATGACAGAATGTCCAGGTTATGTCATCAAATATAACCCCTACTATACATAACATGTGTAGCAGTCTGATATCTCACTGGCTTGTTATCAGATATGATGTCACTAAATATGGTCTACAGCACATATACACCTCTTACTGCATGACATATGTACAAAGGGTGACAGAGTTATGGCTGGAGGCACAAACACAGGGCCAATATTGACATGTTGCTGTGATGACCTCATACATTTACTGTTGTAACAGGGTTTGTTGCAACATATGTCCTATGAGGGATATGAAGTCAGTAACTCTCATGGCTGTCACCATCTGTGACACCCATGCCCTGGCCCAGCAATCAAGGAGCCTCAATCCTCACCACTAACACCAGATAGGGCATCTCATATATGAGGAAAGGATAACAAAAACACAGAGTAAAGTGCAGTTTCCCTTAAGAGCACACAGAGATCACACTCAGTCCAGGGCTGGTCGCTCCCTTGCTCCCCAGGTCCCCACTAAGACTCCCCACTGGCACAGCTATGGGGTCCAGAGCAAGCTAAAATCTCTAGCACCCTCTCTGTCCAACTAGTGCTTCGTGTCCCTGCCCAAGTAGCTGACACACACACTTTGAGATAGGTTTATACAACCACACAGACACTCCTGGGGAAGGCTGGCACAGGTTCTCCAGCTGTGCCTCTTTTACCCAGACTATACATTAGTAATTACTGCCACCACCCAGCTAATATTATCAACTACCCAAAGGCCCTTAAAAGGGTGTCCAATTATTACTTTGCAATATTATTATCCAATTGGTAAGTGTGACTAAACAGTCTTAAAGCTTATTAGAGTGACCTGGCACAGGATCCTTATATACATGCAATGTACTCTTAGAGCTTAACTTATCTCTACACAAAACCAGCCACAGTTAAAAGGTTTTAAAAATATTTAATAATAAATAATTAAAACCACAAGACAATACTTGCTACTACATAGTCAGTGCTAGTCAAAAGTTCAGAGATCACACATAAATGCTTAAAATAAATCAGTAATACAGTTCTGACATCACAGGAAAACACATTCTAATATTTCTAGCTTCTAGCTATCTACAAGAAAACACACCTCTAAAATAACTTACTTACATAGAGCATAAGGCAGTGCTGTGAATTGTATGTTCTGACAAAAATGGTTAATAATCTCTGATTCTCACTGTTTAAATTCAAACTGCAGTGCTGCTAAACATTACATCATCTTTTACACTTTCCTGGTGTTCCAAGGCTGACAGAAACTGCATTTACATTCTTTTACACTTAGAGCAATAAAGGACATTCCACATGTAAATTCTGGTCATTATCTTTAGCCTTAAAATAATAGGCAGGATGCTTACTCCAGACTCATTGACTCCAAATTCTAACTTCAAAAGAGCAGACATAAAGTAATTTTAATTTCAAAGGACCAACAAGAAATGCATGACTTAGCTTTCTTTACAGTAGAGGGCAATGTTGCCACATTGTTTTACATTCAACAAGCCTGTGATTCACATTCATATTTACAAATGATAGAATTATGTATAAAATTCTATCTGGCTCGGCTGGTAGCCTTCACCCTTCTCTATCAGTCTTCATATCCCCCCCCCGAGAACTCAAGCTAGTTTTTCAAGTGACTCTTGAGAAATGCTGCTTGAGAGGGTCAGGTCTATCTGAGTGTACCTCACCCCATTCCCTGTCTTAAGAGCCCATCTGCACTGGCATTGCTAACCCCACTGTGGTGCTGCACTGACATATATGCTTGCAACCCTAGGCTCCATCTTAGTAACTTGGCATTTTGCTGACCGGCTCTGTTTAACCATGTTAGAGGGTTGTGATCTGTCATAACAGTGAATTTTCTTCCATACAAATAAGGCTGAATTTTCTGCAGTGCCCATACTATGGCTAAACATTCCTTTTCTACAGCTGCATAGCATTCCTCCCTGGGTTGGAGCCTATGACTAAGATAAACCATTGGGTGCTCTTCCCCCTCTGTAGAAATCTGGCTAAGTACAGCCCCCACCCCATGGTTTGAAGCATCCACCTGCACAACAAATTCTTTGCTGTAATCTGGACTTGCTAACACAGGAGGTCCTCCCAAAGCATCTTTAAGCTTCTGGAATGCCTGCTGACATGCTGGGGTCCACACTACCTTATCTGGCCTGTTCTTCTTTGTCAGGTCTGTGAGGGGAGCAGCTATGGTACTATAACTGGGGACGAACTTTCTGTAGTACCCTGCTGTCCCTAAAAATGCCCTCACCTGCTTTTTAGTAACAGCTGCAGGCCATGCCTGAATGGCTTCCAATTTGGCAGGTTCTGGCCTTATCTTACCACTCCCCACTCTATGTCCTAGGTAGGAGACCTCCGCCATACCACCTGACATTTGCTCGGCTTATTGGTTAACCCTGCCCTCTATAGTCTGCCCAGCTCCTCCCTGACATGCTGAAGGTGCTCTGGTCAGGAATGGCTGTAGAAGGCATTATCATCTAGGTAAGCAAGGGCAAACCCTCCTGCTCCTGCTTGGATATTATCTACCAGTCTCTGGAAAGTTGCTGGGGCATTCTTCATCCCAAAGGGCATCTTTGTGAACTCATACAAGCCAAAAGGAGTCACAAAGGCTGACTTCTGTCTAGCACTGGGAGTCAAAGGCACCTGCCAGCAACCCTCGGTAAGATCAATGGTTGTAAGATACTTAACCCCACCCAGCTGCTCTAGGGCCTCATCTGTCCTAGGCATGGGGTAAGCATCCGACTCTGTGTGACTATTTAATTTCCTGTAGTCCACATAGAACTTGGTACTGCAATCCTACTTTGGCACTAGCACCACTGGGGAGGCCCAGGGACTGTTGGACACTTGAATCACCCCTAGTTCCAACATCTCCTGTACCTCCTCCCTCAGGGTCTGTCTGGCTCTCTCAGGCACCCTATAATGGGCCTGCCTAATAGGCCTTTGGGGTCCTATATCCACCTAGTGCTGTACCAAGTGGGTGCACCCTGGTTTCCCAGTAAACATGTCCTCAAATTCCTGCAACACTGCTCGGATTTCTCGAACCTGGGTAGGAGATAGCTGTTGGGACATTGCTACCCCTTCCACTGAGGTATCAGCCCGAGCTTCACTGAGGAGGTAAGTCCCCAGATCTCCCTCAGAGTCCTCCTGCAATCCACTGCAAATGCTCAGCACAAGGGCCTCCCTATCATGGTAAGGGTTCATCATGTTAACATGGTACAATTTGTGTCCCTGCAGTCTGCCTAGCAGTTCCACCATGTAGTTAACATCACTTACCTTTCTTACCACCTTGTAAGGTCCCTCCCAAGCTGCTTGCAGTTTGTTGTGTCTGACAAGAATGAGAACCATATCTGCTGCCCCCAGCATACTTGCTAGCGTGAGCATTCCTGTCATACCGCACCTTTTTCTGTTGTTGGGCTTCTGACAGGTTCTTCTGGGCCAAGCCCATGAGTTCCCTGAGCCAAGCCCATTAGTTTCCGGAGCCTTGTCCTGAGGTTTAGGACATGTGCCACAACACACTCCTTGTGAGACTCACACTCACCTTCACACTCATCTCAAATTAAATCTAGAGGTCCCCTCTCCCTATGCCCATACAGAAACTCAAAGGGTAAAAATCCTGTGGATTCTTGAGGAACCCCTCTGTAAGTAAACAACAGATGGGGCAAATATTTGACCTACTCCCTCTTAAACTGATCTGCAGATGCCTGTAGCATGGACTCGATTGTAGAGTTTAACCTCTCAACAAGACCATTACTCTGGGGATGGTAGGGGATGGCATTCATGTGTTTCACCCCACAGGACTTCCACAGACAAGCCAGCAGGTCTGACATGAAATTGGCACCTCTGTCAGTCAGTATTTCTTTTGGGAAACCTACCCTGCTGAAAATCTCTAACAAAACATTTGCCACGTTCTCTGCCTCAATGGAGGACAAACCCACTGCCTCAGGGTATCATGTACCATACACCACTGCCACTAGGATATACTTTTTCCCTGTGGAACTTGAGGTACTCAGAGAACCCACAATATCCATAGCTACCTTCTGAAATGGATCCTCAATCACATGAAAAGGCATCAAAGGAGCTCTCACCTTGTCTCCTGCCTTGCCTACATTTTGGCACTGCTCACAGGTTCTGCAGTACCCTGTTACATCTCTGGAAATTCCATGCCAATAGAAGTTCTGCATAATATGCCTCTTTGTATGTTTTATGCCTATATGACCTGCAAAAGGAATATCATGGGCTATGGCTAGAAGTGCCAGATGGTAGGCTCTAGGCACTACTAACTCCTGTACTCTCTCACCTTCTAGCCGTCCCTCAGGGGTCCACTCTCTGTATAGTAACCCTTTGTCCCAGTATACAGATTCCCCCTTTCCTTGAGAATCATGTGCCTCCCTAGCTACCTGCCTCAGGCCATGCAATGTAGGGTCTGAGAGCTGAGCCTGTCTCAACTCTCTCCTTGTAACCCTTCCCAGCTCCCCTTCCACAGGAAATCTGGCATCCTCTGATAGTGGTGCCTCACTGTCAGCCTGGGTACTACTACTCACCTCTACCTTTGCAGTCACTCTGTCCAAGGGAACATCAGTACCCACAAGCAGCTGTGGCTCACCTTCAGTTTCACTGCTACAGAGTAGCTCCCTTCCTGAAGTAACCACCTCACCAGTCCTGGCTGAAAGTATGCAGTCTGTCTGGGTCTCACCAGGCTACCAGCCTCACATGCTTGTCTCCTAGCCTGACCACATGTAACTGCATAAGCACATGGTACTGCCTCATCCAAATCCTTCCCTCTCAGGACATCTGCAGGATGGTAGTTTAGTACCCTTGTTATCTCAAGACAACCTACTATTATCATTTTGTCTTTCCCACTTACTGGCTTCCTCAGATTTGGTTCCCCACCTTGCCTCCATGGACACCTGTATGCCACATGGCCCCACTGGTTGCATTCAAAACATTTAACCCTAGCTCCTGAATGTATACCTGGACTAGTGGCTTCCCCTGCTACTGGCAGATTCTGTTGGGGCAGTCTGTGCTTCCCACCATGGGTTCTTTTAGGCCCATGAGCAGTACTGGGGGTCCCCTTCTTGTGCAGGGCTGCCCTGCTTGCCAGGTATAGGTCTCCTATCTTCCCCAACTTATCTGAAGTAGCACATTGTCTATCAGCTAACCAGATCCTCATGTCCTCAGGCAAAGTGCTAAGGGCTTGTTCCCTCACCAAAAGGTCTGCCACCCCTTCAAAAGTAGTGACCTGACATCCACTCACCCACCTATGGAAATAAGTGCTCAATTCAGCAACATATTCACACACACTTTCATCTGCCTTGCGTCTATGCTCACAAAAATGTTTCCTATACATTTCAGGTGTTAGCTTAAACAGTTCTAAAAGACATTTCTTTACTGTAGTATAATCAAAACATACAACGTCTGGCATTTTAGATAATGCAGTTACAGCTTTACCATGGAGTAAGGGGGTCAGGAACCGTACCCAGAGCCCTTGCTCAACTTCATACTGTTTACATACCCTCTCAAACATATGAATGAAACTATCAAAATTATCCCCCTCTTTAAACTGCGGAAAAAATTTACTGACTTTTTGTGCTTCTGGGGTCCAGTTACTCCCTTCCCCATTACCTCCATGACTCTGGTGAAGAGTCAGCATCTCCTTCTCATGCTGCCTCTGCTTTTCTTGTTCCTCAGCTTGCAGACGTAACAGTTTCTCATTCTTCTCAGCCTGCAAAAGTTGCAGTCTCTCATTTGCTTCTAATTCCACATGCCTGGCCTTCAACTCAAGTCTCTTTTCCTCCAGCTGGATTTTTAAGTCCACTGTAGAAAGGTTGAGCTGTCCATTCTCCGAGGGAATTATATCTCCACTGCCAGTCTGATTTCCCTCCTGGTTGCTGTTTTCTGATGCAGCTGTAACCAAGGCTGGAATCAGGTCTGCCTTAGTCAGGTTTCCATGCACCAGTCCCCTAGCCTGGCGCATCTCGACCAGCTGGCTCCTTGTCAGCTTTCCATACTCCTCTGCTGACATGCTGCCTGCTCACCCTGACTAACTATGCTAACAAAAGAAATAAAACAATTGTGATCTGAACTCTGAGTATTCACTGCATGGCTGATTTAGAGTACAAAACACCTTCAAAG
Source organism: Protopterus annectens (assembly GCF_019279795.1). Taxonomy (NCBI): domain Eukaryota; kingdom Metazoa; phylum Chordata; order Ceratodontiformes; family Protopteridae; genus Protopterus; species Protopterus annectens. Next base: position 1,122,813,944 of record NC_056747.1, on the reverse strand, counting down.
TTCCCTGTACACAAGCTACAGGATTCACTTTACCCACACCTCTACAAGCCAATTAGTACTTGCCAACTAATTAATATGTGATATGGATATCCCACCTCTGTGAAACAATTAATATGTGAGAATATCCCAACTACTGCCATCAATTAATATTTCTGGATATCCCAACCACTGCCACCAATTAATATGTGAGGTGGATATCCCAACCACTGCCACCAATTAATATGTGACACCCGTGCCCTGGTCCAGCAATCAAGGAGCCTCAATCCTCACCACTAACACCAGAGAGGGCGTCCCATATATGAGGAAAGGATAACAAATATACAGAGTAAAGTGCAATTTCCCTTAAGAGCACACAGAGATCACAGTCAGTCCAGGGCTGGTCGCTCCCTTGCTCCCCAGGTCCCCAATAAGACTTCCCACTGGCACAACTATAGGGTCCAGATCTCAGCCTAGTAGGGTAAGCTAAAATCTCCAGCACCCTCTCTGTCCAACCAGTGCTTCATGTCTCTGCCCAAGTAGATGACACACACACTTTGAGATAAGTTTATACAACCACACAGACACTCCTGGGGAAGGCTGGCACAGGTTCTCCAGCTGTGCCCCTTTTACCCAGACTATATGGTAGTAATTACTGCCACCATCCAGCTAATATTATCAGCTACCCAAAGGCCCTTAAATTGGTGTCCAATTATTACTGTGCAATATTATTATCCAATTGGTAAGTGTGACTAAACAGTCTTAAGGCTTATTAGAGTGACCTGGTACAGGATCCTTATATACATGCAATGTACTCTTAGAGTTTAACTTATCTCTACACAAAACCAGCCACAGTTAAAAGGTTTTAAAATATTTAATAATAAATAATTAAAACCACAAGACAATAATTTCTACTACACAGTCAGTGTTGGTCAAAAGTTCAGAGATCACACAGAAACACTTAAAATAAATCAGTAGTACAGTTCTGACATCACAGGAAAACACTTAGTCTAATATTTCTAGCTTCTAGCTATCTACAAGAAAACACACTTCTAAAATAACAACTTCTAAAATAACTTACTTACATAGAGCATAAGGCAGTGCTGTGAGTTGGATGTTCAAACAAAATGCGTAATAATCTCTGGTTCTCACTGTTTAAATTGAAACTGCAGTCCTGCTAAACATTACATAATCTTTTACAGTTTCCTGGTGTTCCAAGGCTGACAGAAACTGCATTTACATTCTTTTACACTTAGTGCAATAAAGGACATTTCACATGTAAATTCTGGTTATTAACTTTAGCCTTAAAACAATAGGCAGGATGCTTACTCCAGACTCATCGACTCCACATTCTAACTGCAAAGGAACAGACATAAAGTAATTTTAATTTCAAAGGCCCAACAAGAAATGCTTGACTTAGCTTTCTTTACAGCAGAGGGCAATGTTACTACATTGTTTTAAGTTCAACAAGCCTGTGATTCGCATTCCTATTTCCAAATGATAGAATTATGTATAAAATTATATCTGGCTAGGCTGGCAGCCTTCACCCTTCTCTACCAATATTCACACCATCTACAGACTGCAATCCTCACACTACCTTCTGCAGTTCACAGATAGGTGCTCTGTGGGTAACACATGAAACAAAAGACACCACACACTGCCCAGTCTGTAGATGACCCTACAGATGGGGGTTTCCTCATAAACACAGCACTGACATGACAGGTATTAAAACATGTAGGACAGCCATATCCACACACACCCTGTTAAACCAAAATTACTCCGAATGCAGTATAGCAGCACTTACAGTCTGTAGTCAAGTCAGGCACATCCCCTCCTGTGTGTTGGCCTGTTTCCACAGTGTATGTTGTTAGAGGTAAATCCCCAATCCATCTGTGATGCTGTTTGCCAAACAACAGATCGAGTTCCTGCTCACAGTGAATGAAAACCCCCAGCAACAACATGATGTTCCTAGATATTGGAGTGTGTTACCATGCAATTGGCTATGGGAATGTTACCACAGCTGTTCCACATGCAATCAGCTAGAGGAGGGCTGCAATTCATGCAGAGGCCATCAGCTGATCACGAGGATCACTTAAAATACACATGCTACTGCCTAAGCAAAGCAGGTGTAAGTCTCCACATCCACCAGAGAGAGAGTGAGAGAGGTAGACAGAGGCAAAGACCAGGCAAAGATAAGTCAGGGAGGGGTCAGAGAGTAAAACATAAGCATGTTTGTGTCACACACCTACCAGTACAGGGTATCAAACCCCTGACAACTATGTAGCGCTATCACATGTCTATGCAGTTATTAGATGTGCCACATAGTTTACATGTTGAGAAGCCCTCCAAACATATATGTGATGGGGAGTGACATCAACAGTGATATGGTAGCTATACAGTAGGTGTAGTACACGTGGCTATCCCCATGAACAGGTGTCAGTGTCAGCACAGCCACACTCTCACAGGGACGCACACACACATTGACACACTTGGTAGGGCCAGGAATACAACTTATCAATAGTGAGTTTGCCACAACACAGTACTGTGCAGGTATCACATGCACCACAGGGGCTATACGGAGGTTATATGGGAAAAGGGTATGTGGAGGTGTCTGACAGACAGCATGCTTCAGTATGCCAATGGGGGTTGTAGTGAGTGTGAATGTGGTCATAGGCATCGTACAACACACACACACAGACACAGGGTGCCAGTACTGACATGCATGGGTGCATTGCTTCACGGGTGTGTAGTGGTCAACTTTGCCAGACAGCTATACAAGGCTAGGTGATGGGTATACCTTGGCATCAGGCCACATGACAATGGTCTGCAGTGTGGCTTTGGGTGTAGTATCTGGATTTGCCCACACAGGTGGGTATTTTATTCACCATCCAGTCACCTGGGTAACTATTGTGTGTGGCCAGTGCTGTGCATGGCTTGCCATGTATGTGTTCCTTAGTCCATGACATGGACGGTGTCTGGGATGTGCACAACTCCCACATGCATGTACAGTGACATGTGGAACTGTACCTGGGGTGTCTGGACCATGTTGTATACACAGATTGCTATCATCAGATGTGCCAGTCCTGGCCTCATGTGGCGGGTACTGTTAATGGACAGCAGGTTGACCCTGCACCTACATTGATAGCATGATACCAGTATTCCCTGGTGGCATCTGTCTATACAGGGTATGATTTTCAGGCATGGTATGTCCTTTGTGAGTCACATTTGATGGCACCACAGGTGTTGCAGGTGTCCGGTGGGGAACATAGGGAAGGTGCACTGTCAGCATGTAAGTGCCTATTGGACTGATGGACAGGGTGCCATGCCATCTGTAGCCCACTGCAATCACACTATGGTTACTATCAGTGGGCAATATGCAGGGAAATACCAACATAGCAACTGTTGCCTTGGCAAGTGTGTGTGTGTGTGTGTGTGTGTGTGTGTGTGTGTGTGTGTGTGTGTGTGTGTGTGTGTGTGTGTGTGTATGAGACATGGGTTGAGAGTGTTCTCTGGGTAATACAAGGGTTGCTAACTTTGTTCACCTGGCCTTGATGTCACATGTAGGGGTATGGATTTGCACCCTAGCCTCTCGGCTATTTTACATCTGTTATCCCTGCATGGTGGACATTGTGATGTATACTAGCGCCAACATATAAGAAATTTGCAAAACCCGCTCCACATTGAGTCCAGTTGTTATACACTCACATCCACCTCCACCCAGGATACAAATGACACAGACACACACACACACACACACACACACACACACACACACACACACACACACACACACACACACACACACACACACACACCTGTCATGTCTCAGATTAGCACTCCTACCTAACTAGTTTACTACACTATAGCACTATGCAGTTATAGGATGTGCCATGGAGATTACTGGAGTAATCCTTCCCCAAAGGTGTATTTCACAGTGAATGACATCAGCAGGATTGCCAAAGTAGGGCATTTGAATTGTAGTGAGTGTGACTAGCCTAAAATGCATTGCACCCTACCCAGACACACACCAAAACATCCACAACTGCCATGTGTGGGAATAGAATCCCAACCAGAGTTCTATATTACACTACAGCATGAAGCTGTTATAGGATGCACCATGGGGATTACTGGAGTGCTCTTTCCCCAAAGGTGTATTTCACAGTGAATGACATCAGCAGGATTGCCTAAGTAGGGCATTTGAATTGTAGTGAGTGTGACTAGCCTAAAATGCATTGCACCCTATGCAGACATACACAAAAGCATCCACAACTGCCATGTGTGGGAATAGAACCCCCTACCAGATTTCTATATCACACTACAGCATGAAGCTGTTATAGGACACGCCACAGGGATTACTGGAGTATTCCTTCCCCAAAGGTGTATTTCACAGTGAATGACATCAGCAGGATTGCCTAAGTAGGGCATTTGAATTGTAGTGAGTGTGACTAGGTTAAAATGCATTGCTCCCTACACAGACATACACAAAAGCATCCACAACTGACATGTGTGGGAATAGAACCCCTACCAGAGTTCTATATCACACCACAGCATGAAGCTGTTATGGGATGCACCACAGGGATTATTGGAGTACTCATTCCCCAAAGGTGTATTTCAAAGTGAATTATATCAGCAGGATTACCAAAGTAGGGCATTTGAATTGTAGTGAGTGTAACTAGCAAAAATGCATTGCTCCCCACATAGACATAGGCACACACAAAAACATCCACAACTGCCATGTGTGGGAATAGAACCCCTACCAGAGTTCTGTATCACACTACAGCATGAAGCTGTTATAGGACGCAGCACTGGGATTACTGCACAGGTATATTTCATAGTGAATGACATCAGCAGGATTGCCAAAGTAGGACATTTGAATTGTAGTGAGTGTGACTGGCCTAAAAAGCATTGTTCTCTACAGAGACACACTCACAGTTGCCATATCTGGGATTAGAACTCCTACCTAACTAATTTATCACACTACAGCAGTACGCAGTTATAGGAAATGTCACAGAGATTACTGGGCTACAAATTTCCGAAAGGTGTATTTCTCAGTGTATGACATCAGCAGCCTTGCCAAAGTAGGGCATTTGAATTGTAGTGAGTGTGACTAGGTAAAAAACATTGCTCTCTACAAAGACAGAGACACACACACACACACACACACACACACACACACACACACACAGTTGCCATATC
>NC_056747.1:1122756272-1122806272 GCF_019279795.1 Protopterus annectens | reverse complement strand
GCAGACCTTTGTGTTGTACACCTACAGGTAGCAAACTGTTTCTGCAGGGTATCCGTCGATCATTTGGCAATATGGGGACAAACTGTGCAGGGGATAGTATGTACTGTAGGTGATTGTGTCTGTGCTGCATCAGCTGCATGGTACTGCTGTTAGCAGAGATATTCAGACATATGTACTGTTATACACAGTGATGTTTTCTGTCCTCATGTACTGTCAGGTGGACATTCTTGCTCACAGTGATGTCTTGGGGGACAAGGGTGACTGCAGCTGTGTCCAGTATTGTGGGCAGACATGGTAAGTTATGCCATTCTGGAGGGGGAGCTGCAGACACTTGCTGCTGGGTCTATGTATCCAGTTCAGCACCTTGGTACAGTGCTGGCAGAGGATCCCATACTTGTACACCCATCAACATGACAGTATGGGCTTATATTGCTGTGGCAATGCCTCACAGCTGTACAGATTCACACAGGTTACCCAGAGGCATGGAGAGTACTGGGCTACAGCTTTCTGAAAGGTGTATTTCACAGTGTATGACATCAGCAGCCATGCCAAAGACTGTTACTACATTTCTACACAGGATTGTGGGGGCACACTTGACTGTTACTACATTTCTACACAGGATTGGGGGGGGCCATGGGTCAGGACATTAACCCTATTGTGGTGTACGGGCAGGTGTGTAGCCACCCATTTATGTGTTTGCAGCCAGGGATAGTGTGTGCACACAGCTTGGTGTCAGACCCTGCACATTCCATGCTGTCCATGCTCCCACCCCCCCCCTCTGTTATTCTAACCTTTTCCATACATTATGCATGCATTCTCTGATACTTTCCCTAAGGGTATCACCCCATTACAGGTGTGTGTTAGTGTTGGTCCACAGTTCATGCAGTGGGACATGGTGGACATGTTACTGTGGTTTGTCCACATTGCCTTGCATATGGCTCATGTGGAGTGTGTTATGTTGTTATTTGGGTGTCCATGACATAACATGAATTGGCAGTACATGTGAGACACAGGCCTTTGGCAGAGGCCTGTGGGGCATTAGGTGGTGATGCGAGCCAGATGTGGCAGGCCGTTGCATTCTGTCAGTCCTACAGTCTCAGACCACCATACAGTATATTCCCCTGTTGTGACAGGGTAGGTGTGATAGGTGTTCATGGCAATACCTTCTATCAATCTTGGTCAGGTGGTGTGGATGCTGGCAGGGTGCTACCTACAGCTAAGGACACACCTGCATGGGACACCTGCACTGCATGCTGCATTCTTCTGCTATTGCCATATACAGGTGGGGGTCATACTGTACCCATTCCCTACAGCAGGGATATGACCAGAGAGGTACCTGTGGGTGGTGTTTGCGTGAGCTGGGTGCATGTGTGCTATGGACACTACTTGCATCTGACACACAGATATGCATGGGGCATTCCAGTTATGCTGGCATGTGCAGGTATATCAGCTGTTTCCCAATACATCAGTTCTACCTCCTTTGTGATCTGCAAGTGTTCGGGCAGACATCACTGGTATCCCCTACCACAGGACCAGTTACTGTGATGCATACCTGTATGTACAACTCCAAGGGTGTCTCCATTTCACAGTGACATAATATATACACTGTATGTCTGGGGTACTTTCCCCTGTGTACTGCTTGTATATCTAGCCCAACAGCCATGCCATGTCAGTCTTTCAGATGGTGACACATATTACCACCATACATTTACAATGGCTTACTGCTAGCATGTGTTATACTGGTGGGGATTGTCTTTGGCACTGCAGTTGTGAGGGCTTGTCCCTGTCATCAGCAGTAGTGGGCAATGGCCACCAGGTCTTACCTCAACATGCATATATACTGACCACTCTCACACAATATGAAACACACACCATCCTAACACACACAGACCTGCATACTGTGCAAATGCTACAACCTATCCTGCTACCTTGGCCACCTCTGGGCATCTGTGCTCCACTCGTATTATACCTAATCATACATGTTACTACATTTCTACACAGGATTGGGGGGGCACACCTGACTGTTACTACATTTCTACGCTGGATTGGAGGTAGGGGCACACCTGACTGTTTTTACATGTCTACATGGGAGTGGGGGCACACCTGACTGTTACTACATTTCTACACAGGATTAGGGGGGAAACACCTGACTGTTTCTACATTTCTACACAGGGTTGGGGGGCACACCTGAGTGTTTCTACATGTCTACATAGGATGGGGGGGGCACACCTGGCCCATGTACACATTTGCAATGGCTGTACTGGTATGTCAGGTACTCCATTTGATTCTGTATTCTAACCTATCATGCTGACTAGAGGCATATAAGTGTACTACAGGTCTTAGCTTTGGTTGACATATATTTTGTGTCTGACTTCCTACCCTTCAGAACTAACATCCTACTGCCTGACCTGCTGTAGTCTGTCTGTGTAGGCCTGGGGAGGAGGTTACCCATAGGCATCATTCAGAGGCCATACCACTGCCTCTGTTTGTGTTTGTCTACACCTGTCCTGCTGGCTGAGACTGTTGTTGGGTATGTGAACCTCCCTGACTGGCATGTGTGAGTCATATGGACACACATGTCACCCACCACATTTCCTGTAGTGGGTTTTGTCCCCTGTGTAGTACTGGCTACTATGGTGACTCCAGTATTTGTTACAGATGTCATGGTGCCACTATGAGTGTCTGCTATCTGCTGGCATACCATTCAGCCACCCGATTCCCTTGCATGCTCACATCCATACCATAGATACAGGTAACGACACATTCTACTCCATTCAGAAATTGGTAAGTTGATTGACTTACCTTGTGAGTGTGCCAGTATTGAGGATGGTGCTGGAGGACTGCATATGTCGGATACACATAGTACACTCCCTATACATGGTTGAGCACAGGTAGTGTCATGTTTGGCATCCCTTTTACTGTATGTGCGAGTCAGAAAGAGGTGTCATTCCCTGGGTTCTTACTGTGTCAGTGTATGTGCTATGCATTGCCTCTTTGTCAAGGCCAGGGCATACTGGGCATTCCTTCATCTACCTACTGGAGCAGGCTCAGGTTGTTCCTCCTCCAAGTCACTCTGTGCCTGTGCAGGCCTTGGCATTTGTGGGGGGCTGTGTGGCCGTGCCCTGTGCTGTTCCTGCTGCAGCTGTTTCCACAGGATCATATTGTGTAGCATGGCACATACCATAACAATTTGAGTACATGTAGCTGGTGAGTACTGCAAGGCTCCACTGGATGTATCCAGGCACCAGAACCGTGACTTGAGCATCCCAAACACACTCTCTATTATAAGTTTGGTCTGTGCGTGTGCCTCATTATGGTGTTCTTGTTTGGGTGTGTGCGCATTTCTGATGGGTGTCATCAGCCACAGCTCCAGTGCATAACCAGCATCCCCCACTAGGTGACTGTACAGGATGTCCCCATTGGCAAATCTCTGGTACAGCTGCATCAGATGCCAGATGTGGGAATCGTGATAGCTTCCAGGGCAGCCAGCACACACATCCATTATAATGCCCTGGGCATCGAACACGACCTGGCAGTTGATGGAGGCGAAGCCCTTGCAGTTGATGTAGACCCTACCCTGATCACCGGGAGGTGCTTTGATGCATATGTGCGTGCAGTCTATAGCACCCATTACCTCAGGATATTCTGCTATTTGGTGGAAGAGATGCATATTGCTGGCCAACACCTCACAGGTGTTGAGGAAATATACGTGCTCACCAGCATGTGCTGACATGGCATCCAGAAACTGGTGGAATATTCTGGATGATGATGCCTATGAGATCCCCATGATATCCCCAGTTGAGCTTTGGGAGGTACCTGTGGCTGGTATTCCTAGGCCTACACATACCTTGGTACCCACTGGGATGGGTTCCCCTCTGTTAGTTTGGTGTGTCAGGTGTGGCCGGCACAGCTCAACAATTTGCTGTAGGAGGTCCCTGTCCACCCTATAGTGCTCCACTATCTCCAGCTCATGTAGCCCCTGGTAGGTTACCTGGGGTCTGTACACTCTCCTTCGTCTCCTCATTGTGGGTTGGTTGACAGCATTCACATCCTCACCACCCTTAGCCTCTTCCACATGTTGTTGTATGATGCCTGCTGCAGTCCCTATCATTTTCTTATTTTGTTTGTTAAAAGTTCCCCGACTGTATACACTGGTAGTATAGAGTATGGGAAAAAACAGAGGGGAAGGTGTTTGCATAGTTTATAGTAGTGTTCTGGGCTGGGCTGGTCTGCTGCCTGTGTAATTGGCTGATTCTGATACATTTCACCTGCCAGCTGTGCTAGTTCTCCTTGATTAACTTCCTACTACTGTTTTCCCTTCCCATTGCCTTCCTGTTTCAGCTCAGGGGTGCGCCACACAAACACAGTGCATAAATGTGCACAGAGCTCCTATTTCCTGGCTTACTTTTTTTTTCTTTAAAACCCGGTGCGTGGCATGCACAACCGCTTAGGCAATGTAAAGAGTGCTAGGCAGCCTCAGACACACCCCCTTGCCTAGCTGTGCTTAGCTAGGAGCAAAACCGAGCCACAAGGGCTCCAATCTGCCTACAGTATGCCTAACCCCCCCCCATGATGTCAGCTAACTCCTAGGCTTGCACCAAGCTGTTCCTGCTCTTACACTGTTGGGAGCTGGCTAGCATGCAGGGGAAATCTGGGATTCACTATCATTCCCCTCATAGCATAGAATTGCCTGCTAATGCATACTTACATGTCTCACACTGAGCCTCCCCCCTTAGCAACCACTATTCTTTGGCCATGTTGTCTTCTGCCTGCCATTGACTATAATGGCAGAATAATGATTTTTAGTTAGAATGCTTATTTTAAGTTTATTTTCTTATTTCCCCCCGATCCCATTTGTGTGTCACTGCCCTATGCTTAAACAGCCGAGATCGGCTAAAAAAAAATAAAAGTTAATTTTTTTTTTCAACTGTTTTTCATGTCAATGGCCTTATACTTGGCCATTGGCATGCTTTCTAATTGATATCCACCCTTTATTTGGAGCTGTCATGGCTCCATTTTGGAATTTGCAGAAATGTACTCTGTTACTGGTGGAGTACATTTCTGCAGATTACACTAGTCCTGCACGGCTGGTTTCCTGCTTCCTGGATCACAAATTCACCTCATTTGCATGGATTTCTCCTGCAACTGGGCTAATTTGCATACAGGGGCTGAGTCTGTGCAGAACTAGTGCAGAAGCGCTTGTGCACGCCCCTATAGGCTATTCCTGGATCGCACGGCAGACATATTGCCTGCTGGGGCTCCTGCACTAATCCTGCACACCGTGCAAGGCTTGCAGAATCCGGGGGATTGATTTCCATTTTGTAGTTATTGCTTTTTTTTGGCAGGTACCATAATTAGACTCAGCAAGGCCGTACTATGTCTAGGCAATTTGAATTCTATATCGTACCTCAAAAAATAATTTCCTTAGTTACACCACTTTGCTCACCCAATATCTCTGACAGAGTAGCCTGCGGGAATCTTTGAAGTCTGACAACTCTTTACACCCCCAGAAACATACCTCTCAACTTCTTAGAGCAAGAAATCTGGACAAAGGCATTAATAAAAGTGGGACAAAGGACCAAAGATAGGGACAATTTTTAAATATTGCTCTTACAATCTTAGAAAGATAATAGAATAATAGATTTTGATTTAGCATGAATTTTCGGAAGGATATGAAGCCTGAAACTCAAATGCCTGTCATTATTTTCTAACTTCAGTCTTAAATAATTTGCTACTAATTTGGCAGAAAACCACAATTTTATTAAAAATGGATCAAAAATATGAGACAAAAATCTGGGCATTCTGTGAAAATCTGTACAGTTGAGAAGTATGCCCAGAAAATATGTTCCCAATTAACTCTTTCTTCCCCATCATACCTCCAGCATTTGCTGTCTACCTGAGGAAAAATTCTTTGGAAAGAGTCAACTTTTCACAGGATGGACAATTGTCATTTGGGACGTTTTCTGCTGACATTGTAAGCAATGCAGGTTTATTGTTAATTCTGCTTCTGTGGAGCTTAAACATGTACACAATGTGATTTGGGCCAAAGACCGATTTAGTTATGATATCACTTTTGTGGTTTATGTTGCACTTTGTAATTCCTGCAGCAGTTTTTATGTAGGCAAAACCATCAGAACCTTGAGTAGAAGAATGTATGAACATGTTTTGGCTATAAAAAAGAAGGAAAGGACAAATGCCCTGGCAAGACATGCTGGTACATGTAATAACTTCAAAAAATGTTCATTTTTTGTTCTTGACACAATCAACTCTGATCTTTTTTGTGGTGACTATAAGACTGTTAGAATGTCATGAAAGTAAGTGGCAGATTTTTTTAACAGCTGACCACCAGGTCTCAATGAGACCATCAAAATTAAATGTTTTTTACAGATGCAGAATTTATAATATTATTTTTATTGTTGACTGCACTGGTTTTACATTTATTTACATTTTTACATTTTATTATTAAGTTTTATTTTTGACACTTTGTTGTGTAAAATACATTATATATAAAATATATATAATTTATGTATTTCTTTAACCGTCTATTTCCAGTGAGGAATTGTGACAGTCTGTTTAATTCATTGGTTAGCATTGTCATATGACTTCTAATAAATTGTATTTATTAGAGTGTTTTTTTATAGGATCTGTTTCTGAAGAAGTTCTGGTTTATTAACTAGAACGAAAGCGCTAATTTTGTGTCCGGTTCTTTCCATTGTGGCCAGGCTGTCATTTTTTACTTGCTCACCCAATATCTCTGACAGAGTAGTCTGTGGGAATCTTTGAAGACTGACAACTCATTACACTCCCCGAAAATATGTTCCCAATTAACTCTTTCTTCCCCATCATACCTCCAACATTTGCTGCCTACTTGAGTAAAAATTCTTTGGAGTCTACTTGGGGTAAAAAATGCCTTTGTAAATACTTCTAAGCAAAGATCCTAAATTTTCTAGACTTTTTTACATATTTGGGAGACATACATATACCGCCCATTGTTTCTTTGTAAATTGCTTTTCCAGTCTTTCTTTCCAATCTTTTCTAGCCTCCTATGATTGATTCTTATAGTTATCATGCAATATTTTGTATGCTGTAGTAATTAATCCTCTTTTAACAGCAGCTTCTGTTCTAGATTCTACTAAAAACTCTATCATGCTGATCTTTCACTTAGGACCCCCCTATTTCTTTCTCTTTGCCTATACTCTGATATCAATCCTTGATAGAGAAGGCAGTCTCTAGCCTGCAGTCCAAATAAATTCTTGGCTGCTTCCCATTGTATTACCTTTCCCTCTCTAATTATTTGCTCCTAATACCTTGGTTCTTTTGCAAGTTTTCTCCAATAAATTCCAGTCCCCTGTTGTCTGATGTCTGTATCCCTAATTGTAGTCATCCCTATCTGCAGAATGTTGGCTTAGTTCTTAGAACACTTTCTGCTACTTTATGAATATAATGTTCTGTATGGTTATTATTACTCTCCTTAAAAATCTGCATCCAAAATCCCAGTCTCTCTTTGAACTTCCCCCATTTCATCATCATCCCTTTCCACTTTGAATTATAGGTCTTTGCTTGTGCTAGGTATAAGAGCCTTAACTGCGTAGCTCTGAAATACCACTTGAAATTGAGTAATCCAAAACTGCCTTGTTCCATTGGAAGAATCAGCTTATCCCACTTGACTCTTACAGCCTTCCCCTCCCAGATAAAAACATTCACCTCTTTATTAACTGGTATCCACAACTTCTCCTCTGGTTGATAAAAATATGCCTGACCTATATATAAACCTAAAGGGACTAAAAACATTGTAACTGCTTGTATCTTGCTATCTATATCCATATGACATAGCTCCTAATTTCACACTTTTTGTATTATCTTTAGTTTAGTCTCTTCTCATATAGCCTTAGTTGTCACACTAGAATCCATTTTAATCCATACTCCTAAGTACTTAATTTTATCATGTCCCCATAGCTATGCATATTGCTGAACCAGTTCTTGTGTGGGTACATCATTTACAGCTATTGCCTTTGTTTTAGCTTCATTCATTTTGTATCATAAAAAGATTTGAAATGGTGTCAGAATGTTCCACAACACTGAAATGTCCTTTTCTGGTTTTATCAGGTATAAAATAATCTGCAGTATTTACTGCTGACCACATGAAATACATTTATTTGAAAAGCTACTCAGGTACATTGCTGCATTTCTAACCTCAATAAAGGGTTCTAAACTTAATCTACCAGTCCAGAACAGCACATCTGTTTATGTATTCCTGAAATTACTGTTAATGCCTAGTACTCGAGACTTGTCTAATACAGAATTAGGCACTATTTAGTTTTACATCTTTTCATTAAATTTATATAACACATTAGAAGCCCACACAGCCTAATGAAGTACTACATGATACCACTCTATGTCCTGTGCTTACTTTTGCTGACACCAATTCCACACCCTCATACAACAAGTGCTTATATTATTGTGAACTAAAAGGAAATAAATGTTTAAAATAGTTAAATAAATTAACAGTATACAATTTCACTATCCTATTTAGAGATAAAATAATTGTTGTCTGTATGTTGTGTTGTCACTGTTTTCATTATTAAAACTAGAACATTTTCTTTGTGTTATATAAGAAGCATCTATAGAAAAAAGTTTGACAAGGAAACATTTAGTATAAGGCATCCAGTATTCATTATAGCAATAACCCACGCCTGGGTGTGGGTAATGCGGGATTTACCCACGGTTGGCATGGTTTGGTCCCGAGGGTGAAGCCCGAGGGACCAAACAAAGACAACCGTGGGTAATCTGCATTACCCACACCCAGGCGTGGTTATTGCTATTATACTATGACATTATTTAAGAAAAGAAATAATTACTTTTCTTAAATAATGGCATTGTATAATGCCTCTTTGCTGCCCTTCCGCAGCTGTCTGGTATCTGCAGCAGTTCTGATGTACTGCGCATGCCTACTCAGTACATCAGAGCTGAGGCCAAAGCAACGGAGAAAGCAAGATCTCTGTTGCTTTTTGTTCGCTATGTTAAATGGGTTTAACATAGCGAGACAGCTTTAAAATAAGCAACGGAGATGTCCGTTGCTTATTTTAAAGCTGTCTCGCTATGTTAAACCCATTTAACATAGCGAAACAGTAAAAAGCAACGGAGATCTTGCTTTCTCCATTGCTTTTTTTTTTTAAACCTGTTTCGCTATATTAAATGGGTTTAACATAGCGAGACAGCTTTAAAAAAAGCAACGGAGATCTCCATTGCTTTTTTTAAACCTGTGTCACTATGTTAAACTCTTTTAACATAGAGAGACAGTGTTTTAATAGAGACTTATACTAATGGAAAAAGTCCGGGCGACTGGACCTTTTTCCATTAGTATAAGTCGATTTACAACATGCATGCTGGCCAATCAGCGTGCACGTTTTGGAATATTAATGGGGGGGGTCATGGTATAATAGTGTTTAATATCCATAGATTATATTTGTTGATCTAATTTATTTATTTGCTTGTTTGTTAAATGGATAAATTAACTAGAACTCTTCCAGCCCTTATCATCCATGGTTCCATGCCATAAAGACAACATCCATATGGACAGTTTAGTTTACCCAGTCAGCCAGCATGTTTCAGGGAGGTACAGGAATATAGAGTAACCCAAAAAACAAACAGATAAACATAGAGAGAATGAGAAAGCATGAAACATTCTACATAGACAAGTGAAAGAGCTTAGACTTGAACTCATGCAGCTTTAAGGCTGAGATCTTACCTCTATGAAACCTATCCTGCTGCTCCAAAAGTGTATGGGCCAGACTATGTAATTAAAGTTATGTTAATTTTGTGTGTGTGCATGTGTGGCATTGCACAGAAAATTGAAACATGAGGCAGAGAAACTGTTTGACATGCACAAAACTATTAAATATCAGTACGATAAAAACCAAAACTGGAAAATGTAATTTTACAGACAGCTTATTTTCAAAGTATCATAATTTCCAGGGTAGGCAGTATTGGGGGATACCAGACCTTCCTGATACAATGAGACCCCTCACTCTTGTAGTATCAGACTTTAGGACACCTCTGGGTACAGTAATAATTCCCCAATACTCACAACATTTGGTTGTATTAGCATTGTTATTCTTTTAAGTATATGCAGCTGTGGTGGCTTGTGATTCATAAACACATCTATTTTCAGGGGTGTGTTTTTTTACTGCTATTTGCTTTGAATGCTGAAAAAAAATAGCAGGATAGACACCAGTAACAACAGACTGACCACCACCTCAGAGGCCCACACCACCCCTACTCACATGCACACATATCCTTGCAGCAGTTAAATCTCTTTATCTACCCCCTTATCTAGTCTAACAGTGATCTGAATCTTCTACCTGTCACCTCACCATTCTCCACCTATAGTTTCCCCATGCTAACGGGGGAATAGATTAAAACCCCTAACTACACTGTCAACATCCGTTCAGCACCAGCAGCTAGAACCCCTGCCTACCATATCCTCATTACAACAGTGATCAGAGATCTTGACTTAACACACCATGCATGTTGATGTCAGAGTCATGTCTTGGCTTTTTCACTCAACCTAGCACTGAATGGAGTCCTCCAGCCTACATCCACTTTGCCTGATGGTGGTCAGTGCTGTTTCCTGGCTTGCCCATCCTGACAGTTTTTGGCCTTCCTGCAAGTGATGTGGTTGTTTGTACACCCCTTGCATGCAAGACATTGGTCCATTTTACCCAGTGCATTTTTTGTAAACAAAAAGGTGGAGGTATGCATTTGGGTTAACCCTCCACACTCAGCCCCCCACAATGCAGCCATTCCAGTGTCCCATTACTTAGCTACTTCTCCCCAGTTACATAAACACTGCTCAAAACTCTCAGTGTGCATACTGGTTTCTGCTTTACTTCTACAATGATTACAGCTATTAGAATTTAATTTAAAACTTTTATTTCAAATTTTATAACACAAACACCAATAGACATTTGCTAAACAAAGCAATACAGTCTCACAATGAAAACAGACTTAGCATTAAAATTACTCTGCCTTTGAAACTCACGTTCACTAAAACAGCATTGAAACCCACATTGAAATAAAATGCATCTGGCCAGTGGCGGATTAAGTTTACCTTGGGCTGTTTTTAAATCAACTGCCCCTTGCACACATTTTTAGGACCATGTAAAAGTTCTTTGATTCACCTTTCTGAGTGTATTAAATTATAATATATAATAATTAAATTATATCCGTTGTATAATACATCACTGAGTTCTGGCATTTTGGTCGTGAGACATATGCCAAAACTATAAACCTGCAGCACTGCTTTACTGTATACAGTTGAAAAGGAAGCTCGCTGCAGCATTAAACATTGTACAGCGCCATCGCTACGATCCCTAAACGGCTACCAGGCTGTATTCTAACAAAAGAGACAGCCTCGCTACAAGTGCAACACTGTTTTTCAAAATTTATAGTTTTGAACATTTTTCCAGTAAGCAATGAAACAAAACATATGAACCAGTAATGACAAGATTACCCAATTCAGAACATTTATACTACAAAAGACTACTCAAACGTCTGTCATTACAATCCACCAGTATCAATCAATATGTGCAATTCTCTGCAGAAGTAAAAGTCATCTGAATAATTCCACATTAAAGAGATCTGTAACTAATGAGCAAGCAACTATATATTTCAGTGTTTCATCTACAATTTCAGTGCCTGCTGCCCTTAAAGAATAAATTACCTATGTTATATTAAAAAATGGTAAGCTGGTAATATTGCAATAGGGAATGTTTGGCAAACTGATAACAGATTCATAGTTACTAGGCATCTCATCCAAAGGAGGACATACTCAGGACTGCAGCACTCCAACCCCTTAAAATACTACACAGTATCAGCTCACCCCCTTAAAATACAGCAGTATCAGCAATCTGTCTATAGATGGAGTAGAAATCACAGCCTTCTGCATCAAAACACAGATATACTACCTGTTGTGCTACTAACACTGCTTGGCAATTCAATACCACAATAGTGATATCATTTGTTAAACAAAACAGTTGCACATTGTAAACAGACTTAGGATGAACAGCAATAAACTTTTCTTCCCTTCAAGCTAACAATTCCTTGAAAATGCACCTGAAACTCAGTTTCTTGAAGAATGCAGCTTGGTAGTTGCGGTAGCGGATTCACGCTCTTGTTTTCTGTAACTGAGATACAGGGTTTGAATTAATTACTAACAACCACCTGCTAACTCTAACTAGGGCATTTCATTCTCACACAAGCACACACCTCAACCTCTTAGAGGTTTCTTAAAGAAATCCATCAAAATACTGCCGCACTTTTATGCCTACCTGATAACTTCTGCAAACTGTCTGCTTGGAAACTATAAGTCTATCGCTCCAGTTGAAAATTAAATCTTGTGAATGTCTGCCATCTCACAAATTCTGACTCATTCCTAGCAAAGTAAAGGAATGTTATTTTACTTCAAATCACTGCTTCTTATACACATGCACACACACCCCTACCTACCTACTTCTTACACACACACACACACACACACACACACACACACACACACACACACACACACACACACACACACACACACACACACCTACCTCTCACTTGTCTGGTTGTGATCCACAGTCCAAATGTCTTCAGGAATTCAAATTCTATGCACACGGAAGAGGAAGATATAAACAGCTGGTTGCACAGAAGACATGCAAAGGGCATTCTTAGAACTCCCTTAAAAAAAAATTTAATTAAAAGAAAATTAATCTCCCAGCCAGTGGACCCCCCCTCCCAGCTAGCATGGGCAGTGATGCCACGACCCCTTATTGCTGCCTTGGTGCCAGTACGCTGTAATGGAGCATACCATTCCAAAAAAAAAAAACAGATTTTATCAACAAGTGTGATAGTGATGGGTCTTTACCCTTCCCATTGTCATTTCAGTATATGGTATTCCTAACCATTTCTTGACCCCCACAGTCTGGTGTTCTAATTTTGCTATTTATATGGTCTGGATTTTTATGATGCATTGTTTCAGCCATTTCCAGTGGTATGCCGTGATTCTCTTTATAGTCAAACCACAGTAGCACTGGTTTAGGTGACCAGATTAGTGACCAATCTGATCATGCCTTACAAGGCTTATCAGTGCCACAAACACTCCTCCCCACCAGGCAGTTCAGTCACACTTCCTTGATCTGGTCTATTGAATTGTAGATGGTTTAGGGGCTGGCTTCTGTCTTGCTGATGAACTGGTGTGATGGAATCCAGTGTCAGTTTTGAAATATTTATCATCGTGTGCTGATGTCAAATGTTAAATTAACATAGTTTTTTTCCTTACTGAGTTTCTACATGCATATTTTTAAAAGACAAAGTATTTTGTTTTTATTTTTTATTTAATTACGGGGGTGCACACTGATTACAACTGACCATTTTCAGGTATTGCTTGAGTGAAATAATTCAAAGACAAAAAAAGAGAACAGAGAGACAGTAAACTGTACATATCAAAAACAAAACAGAAAGTATCAATATATAGCAAAAACTGTACAGTCACATTTTATAGATGCAGCAACAATTATGAGCAAAATGCAAATTTTGCAATTCACATGATTATATTTCAGTATTACATCATGGTGAATGTGTTGTGGGGGAATGAGAGTCAGGGCAGGAGATGGTGAGGATGTTGAGGTGTTAGTAGTTGAAGAGAGTAATGCTAGAGGTTGACAGGCCCTTATGTGATGTGACCTTCTGTGTGGGAAATACAGTTTGATTTTGTCCCGAAGATTTTTTAACTCTGAAGATGATAGGGAGGGATTCCTATAATTTAGGAGTAGGGATGAAGAAGGGGTGGTTGGTACAGTGTAGCATGGTTTGTGGGAATTGGATTGGGGGTTTCTAGGGAGAAGTGTTTGTGCTTGTAGTGTTTGTGTTTGGTATAAAGTTTAGTAGCTAGTCGTGGGAATGTGTTAGGTTGGAGATGTTTTATAGATGAGAGAGCAGGTTTACTCTGTGCTGCACTTGGAGCCATTTGGATTTTTTGAGGGTGAGGCGGTGGTGCTCATGAAAGGGTGATTTAGTGATGAAGTGACAGATTTTGTTTTTGGTAGCCTATAGTGTAGAGGCTGTGGCTGTTATGGGTAATACATATTCATGGTGGGCCAGAAGGACTCCTTTGCTGTTGCTGCCCTGGCTAGTTTGGATAGGTAGGATGAGATTTAACTGGCCTATAAGAGAAGTTAGTTAACTTTTACCATTAACTAAGTTTCGTTTCTGGAAACTCTGTTGTTTCCTCACAAAACTGAATGGTCTTATTTACTTGTGACAAGATATACTTCTCTGCTACTGTTTTAATGAGCTGGACTAATATTCGTTGATGCTCTTTCAATTTAATTTAAACATGGAAATATCACTTAAAACATCCTGGCCTACCTGCAACATTCCTTTTGGTCACTTGTGATCTTCAATGTCTGAGAAATAATCATTTAATATTTTCAGGTATGCATCTATTTTTCTCGTTTTTTTTGTGAACAGATTAATGTTTCATTTTTATTACTTGTGAAATTGTTACTTGATACTGTTTTGATTGCTTGTTTTACCAGTGGTTATCCATTTTTACCACACTCAACATTGAAACTCTGGTATAGTGTAAATGTGATATTCACAGGTATTAAAAGCATTATACAGTACCGCCAGCTTACGGTATCCATAGTGTAACAAGCCTCCTTGCCTCTTCAAATTTCAGCCAAGAGCAGTGGCTTCCCATTTGACATCTGAAAGCATTTTGATAGCCAAAGAGTCTCTGAAAGGCTTAATAGCTGACTTTGTTATGGACTTAACAAAGGCGGAAAAAAACTGAAAGTTTTTACTAGCAGTTTTAAAAGTTGTATGTGTCTAATAAACCACTTCATTACCAGCTGCTTGTGGTCCCAATGACTTCGCTTTTACTTGTTTGTTTGTTATGGACTTTGTTTGTTGTGGCAGTAAACATTATGCAGCACTATCACTATGATCCCTAAACGGCTACCCAGCTGTATTCTAACAAAAGAGACAGCCTCGCTACAAGTACGAGACTGTGTTTTTCAAAATTTGTAGTTCTGAACATTTTTCCAGTAAGCAATGAAGCAAAACATATGAACCAGTAATGACAAAATTACTCAATTCAGAACATTTCTACCATAAAAGGCTACTCAAACGTTTGTCATTATCATCCACCATTATCAATCAATATGCACAATTCTCTGCAGAAGTAAAAGATATCTGAATAATTCCACATTAAAGAAATCTGGACAATTTCAGGCCAATAAAGCCAAGCCCCACTAGCTGTGGATATGCATATTTCTGCCTTGTTATGACCTCGTCAGCACAGCACAAGCAGAGTGTTTGACTAAGCATTAGAAACACAGGGCTGTTATACCCAGCTGATGTCCATTATAGGTTCATAGGTTCATAGGTTCATACTAGACTATCTGCCCTAGGGCATTTATAAGCCAAGCCAGAGTGTGTTTGTAAATTAATTTTGCTATGCCCTTTTTTGAGGCTAGTATACTGTGCCTCTGTCTAACAGTGACACAGAAGTGATACCTGGGGTAAACCTACAATCTCCCATCCACTCATCAAGATTCCTCTTGAAGAGAGTCAGTGAGGGACTCTGCCTAACCTGGACTGGGATTTTATTCCAGAGTGAAGGGAGCCTCTGGGTTATGAATCTGTCCCTCCAGCATGTCCTATTTATTTCAGTGCTGAGGTTCAAGTCTCTCGAGCGTGTAGCTCGATGGGATTTGGATTTTCTGAGGTGCAGCATGTCCATTAATTCCGGGTTGGACATGGCTTTATACGTCAGGCACAGATCGCCTCTGAGCAGGCGGTATGCCACTGAGTAGAGCTGGAGTTTCTTTAACTGGGCAGCATATGGCATCTGTTTGAGCCCTACGATCCTCTTGGTGAGGTACTTTTGGGGTCTTTCCAGTTGCTGCAGGTGTCTGGTAAGGTACATCCCAAAAGGGGCATTGTACTCAATTATGGGCCTGATGAGGGATGAGTAAAGAGGCACGATGACCTCCCCTGATCTAGATGTGAATCCCTTCATGATTAGGTGGGCTATATAAAATGTTTTTCTAACCACTTTGGCCACGTGGTTGTCAAATGAGAGATTGCTATCAACTTGGGTCCCCAGGTCCCTAATTACTTCTTCTGTACTTAATGGATTACCACCTATGTGGTAATTTGTGGGCACTTTGTTTTTGCCAAAGGGGATGACTATACACTTTTGGCGTTTAGCTTGAGGCCATGGCTCTGGCACCAGTTGTCTGTTTCTATGAGGCCCTTTTGGAGGATGCTTGTGTCAGCTGGAGAGTCGATTATGGCGCCCAGTTTGCAGTCATCTGCGAACTTAGTCAGCCACAGTCCTTCCGTGTTGGCCTGTACCTCCGAGAAATATATACCGAACAAGAGAGGTCCCAGGACTGAGCCTTGTGGAATGCCACTTGTAACTGGTTTGGAGTCTGACATGGCTCCAGCAAATCTAACCATGTGGGTTCTGTCCTTGAGCCAGTTTGCAACCCATCTAGTGACATAGGGGTTTATGTTTAAGCTGGTGAGCTTATCTATAATGCCCGAGTGGGGTATTGTATCAAAGGCTTTTGCGAGGTCCAGGAAGGCTGTGTGGACCACCTTCCCCTCGCCTATGGCCTTGGTGACTGTTTCAAAGAAATCAACCAGGTTTAAGAGGCAGGATCTGCCCTTAACAAAGCCTAACTGGGTAGGATCCAGTGTCTCTAGGTCCCCAATATCTTTATTTATGAGGTCCATGATGATCCTTTCCATAGCTGTGCAGACCAAGCTAGTCAGGCCTATGGGGCGATAGTTTCCAGGATCCATTGAGGCACCACCTTTGTGGAGAGGGATCACTGTTGCTGTACACCACTCTTTGGGTACATATCCTGTAGTAAGGCTGAGATTGAACAGTAGTTTTATGTTTGGGTTTAGCTCTTCTTGGAGTTCATGTAGGACGCAGCCTGGGGCACCGTCTGGTCCCATTGATGCTGTGTTTTTTGCCTTGGAGAGGGCAGCTCTTACCTGAGCATCTGTGATGTCAGGGGGGGCAGCACACTGCTGGGATAAATATTTGCCCTTTTGGTGGGGGGCGGGGGAATTTGCCCTGAACCTGTCAGCTAGGATGTTGGCAATGTCTGTGGGTTCGGTGTATTTTTTGTCATTTTGGACGAATTCTGAGCATATCTGAGAATTCCCACCCAGGTTCCTAACATAACTAAAGAAAGCCTTGTGATTATCCTTAGTGTCCTGTGCAATTTTTCTCTCGAAGCTGGCCTTAGACGATTTTATGAGTGCCCGTAGTTTTTTGCTAATACTGATCAGAGATGCCTTCCCTTCTTGGGATTTTGCTCTGTCATGTAGTAGCTTCCTCCTTCTATTGTATAGTTTGTTTATGGCTGGGGTCCACCAGACAGGACGTCTGCCTTTGGAGGATTGGGTCTTAGTTTTGTTTGGGATTGCATGATCCATGCATTCCTGAAGGTGTTCATAGAATGCGTTTATAAAGAATTCTGTGGTCTGGGCTGTATTTTCCACAGGCCCGGGGGCTTTGAAGGATTCCAGCTCAGTTTTGAGGAGTGTGAAATTTGCTTTAGAGAAGTTTTTCACTGTGGTTTTCAGGGCAGGGGGTGGAGTCGGGATGTGAATATCCAGTGAGATTAGTTTATGGTCTGATCTTACCAGTGAGAGATACACTTCTGGTCTGGAGCACAGAGTCCCCATGTTGGTGATGATCAGGTCCAGTATGTTTTCCCCTCTTGTGGGAATGGTAACAAGTTGTTCCATAGCATTTGAGTTTATAAATTCTAGGAACCTTTGGGCTAGGGTGTTGGAGCTAGAGTAATGCTCCCAGTCTATGTTTGGGTAGTTGAAGTCACCCAATATAATGGTGTTTGGAGAGACCTTCATATTTTCCAGTGTTCTCAGGAAGGCCGAGTGGGGTTCCTGGGTTTGGGAGGGTGGTCTGTAGCAGGTTATAAACTGGAAGGCAGTTTTACCCACTGTTAGTTGCACATGGATAGTCTCTGATGCTTCGTGCTGTGCAACCAACCTGGAGGTGTGGGTATCTTTGATGAATATTGATACTCCCCCCTCCTTTTGTGGTACAGTCCAAGTTTTGGGGCCGAAAAGCATGGTATGAGGTATAACCTGGTAGTGCTGGGGTGCTCTCAGGAGCCCTGAACCAGGTTTCTGTTACTGCACAGATATCGATGTTCTCCATGCTAAGGAGAGTTTTGAGTGCGTGCATCTTGAGGTTTAGACTTCTGGCATTGAATAGCATTACTCTTAGTTTCTTATCCCTTGTGATACCTATGGAGGTGGGTTTGCCTTTTGAGCCTTGCCTAAAAAAGGCACTATGGGGGTAGCAAGAGCCTTTGCCAATATCCGAAAGCCCAGGGGTGATAGGTGCAAGCCGTCCCTAGCGAAGCATCGTGGCTTGTCGAGCATGTCATCCCAGGCTGACAGGCATTGGATCCCCTTTGAATGACACCAATACTTAAGCCAATTGTTGAAATTGATCATCTTGTCTTCATATTGTGGCATCATTCTTGGTGAGGGTAAGATGCTACTCAAGGTCAGGGTCATACCAGCTTGGGCTACATGCTCAGAGAGCTCCTCTATGTCTCTTTTCATGTAGCCCAGGGAGGTACTTCTCAGGTCATTCACAGCAGCATGGACAATGACTGAGTCATATTTGTACTTGCCTTGGAGTGACCTGAGTGCTTGTGTTATGTGGCGGATCCTAGCGCCCGACAGGCAGCTCACCGTGAACTTCTCCTTGTTCAGCCTGGTGAGCGGGACGTTAGTGTGCCTGACGATAGAGTCACCTATTACAAGTGTATCAGGTGTGTTGTTTAGCCTTAAGGGCTGTGACTGTTCGGCACACTGGCTTTGTGAGCTATGTGTTGCACGTGTTTTGTTTTGGGATAGTGGTTGCTTGGGTGTCTGCTTTGGAGGTCTCTGCTGCTTAGGCAGATTTTTATTTAGAGCCTCCGAGCATGTTTTTGTGTGTTTATGTGTTTGGTTTGCTGTCGTGGTAGGTCTATGTGAGACTGGAATTGTAGTGAGTGTGGTTTCCTTCTCCTCCTGACTGGTTTTGCCAGTACTGAGTTGAGAGAGCTTAGCCTCCAGTATGGCTATATGGTTGCATCTCTCACATGTGTTGGAATTTGTTGGGAGGAGGAGAGGGTTGTCTGTGTACATGAGGCAGTTGTAACATTGCCTCAAGATTCCCAGATTCACCAGCTGGACCGGAGAGGAGATTGACAACTGACCTTTGGACATGCTAGAATAGTATTGGGAATTCCTTTATAATTGAAAAAAAGGGCCAATGGGGAACGAGGTACTCAAGGGGAGTTTGTGGGGGTGTAGTGCTTTTAATATTTTAGTGCTGACTTATATGATTGCTTTAGTGAGCAAGTGCCAGGTAACTTAAATGCAATGTGTTACAGGTAACTTAAATGCAAAAACGACAGACAGTAACTTTCTTTCAAGTGAAACAAGGAAATAAGTACAGTAAGCAATGCAGATATCACTAGGGATCCACAGAAGCGCTGAAAAGCTGCATTTTAGGTGGAATTAGCATTTCTGGGAAATAACAAGCAAACAAACAAGCAGCATACAAATAAAGCTAGATTCAGCAGGCTTGGATCTAGTCTATGCTACAGCAAACAAGGTATACCAATTTCAGTAAGAAACAGTTCAAATATGTTGGCACTATAAGCCTTTAACCAGAAATTCCCAGCTAAGAAGGGCAGAGTCCAGCCTCTCCTCCCACAAGAGTGCAGACCACGAACCTTCTTAATGTAAAATAACTGGCCTGAAGCCCAAGTGCTTAAACCAGAACTAATGCACTTTTAGAATAACAGACACTGAGCCCTCAATCAGCAGTTCACAATTTAGAAGGATGTAAGCTACCTGTCCTGCCACCACAGTGCAGGCCACAAACCTTCCTAATGTAAAACAACTGGTCTGAAGCCCAAGTGCTTAATCCAAAAGACTTAGAATGATAGCTACACTTTAATCAAGTTACTACCAAGCAGTAATAAATACAATTGAATACTTTAAAGAATGCCTGGATTAGTGCTCAAGTTATACAAACAAAGCTAGATTCAGCAGGCCTGGATCTAGTCTATGCTACAGCAAACAAGGTGTACCAATTTCAGTAAGAAGCAGTTCAAATATGCAGGCACTATAAGCCTTTAACCAGAAATTCCCAGCTCAGAAAGGCAGAGTCCAGCCTCTCCTCCCACAAGAGTGCAGACCACGAACCCTTTTAATGTAAAATAACTGGCCTGAAGCCCAAGTGCTTAAACCAGAATTAATACACTTTTAGAATAACAGACACTGAGCCCTCAATCAGCAGTTCCCAACTTAGAAGGATGTAAGCTACCTGTTCTGCCACTACAGTGCAGACCACAAACCTTCTTAATGTAAAACAACTGGCGTGAAGCCCAAGTGCTTAAACCAGAATTAATACACTTTTAGAATAACAGACACTGAGCCCTCAATCAGCAGTTCCCAACTTAGAAGGATGTAAGCTACCTGTCCTGCCACCACAGTGCAGGCCACAAACCTTCCTAATGTAAAACAACTGGTTTGAAGCCCAAGTGCTTAATCCAAAAGACTTAGAATGATAGCTACACTTTAATCAAGTTACTACCGAGCCATAATAAATACAATTGAATACTTTAAAGAATGCCTGGATTAGTGCTCAGGTTATACAAACAAAGCTAGATTCAGCAGGCCTGGATCTAGTCTATGCTACAGAAAACAAGGTGTACCAATTTCAGTAAGAAGCAGTTTAGATATGCAGGCACTATAAGCCTTTAACCAGAAATTCCCAGCTAGAAGGGCAGAGTCCAACCTCTCCTCCCACAAGAGTGCAGACCACGAACCCTTTTAATGTAAAATAACTGGCCTGAAGCCCAAGTGCTTAAAACAGAATTAATACAGTTTTAGAATAACAGACACTGAGCCCTCAATCAGCAGTTCCCAACTTAGAAGGATGTAAGTTACCTGTCCTGCCACCACAGTGCAGACCACAAACCTTCCTAATGTAAAACAACTGGTCTGAAGCCCAAGTGCTTAAACTAAAAGGCTTAGAATGAGTTACACCAAGCAGTAATAAATACAACTGAGTACTTTTAAGATGACGCAAAAGCAAAATAAAGTAGGAAGAAACACAAATACAGTAAAAGCAGATTTTTTTTTTTTTTTTTTTGAGTGAGCAAATGAGATGGGCCCAAGAGTTACAGGACAGAAACAAATGCAAATGCAGGCCTTCAAATCAGAAAGTTGAGAGAGATGGAAGACCGCCCAAACGGCCAATAACTACAAATTCTGGGCCAGAACCACTCCTTATGTGGTAGACAGGTTACCTAGTGCTTACCACTCCCAGTGATAAGCTAGAAGGCTTCCCTCCAACACAGAAAGGCTTGGGGGCTCAGAAGCTTACAAATAGTCCTGGATACAGCAAATCTGTATCTGGAATGCTAATTACAGGAAAGGTAGGAAACAGGCTTACAATTTTTTTTTTTTCAGAAAAGTAGCAAAAACAGTAGTAAAAACAATTCACATGCAGTGCAAGCTGGCACACTTGAGTATGTAGCAATATTAGTCCACACACAGTTTGAAAAAATGTAATTAAATTAAAAAGGACTAAAAGCAAGTGCAGAAAGGGTTTATTAGGTAGAATGCGGTAAAGAGATGGGACTGGGGGAGTGATCCTAGATCAAAGCGGCTGGCTGTAAAAATAAAAAAAATGTTTGCACATCTCTTATATTATAATAAATTATAACATTATAAAACATGATAAAATGCATATCTGTTACTTAAAAAAATCTTGCTCAAGCAGACAGATGTACAAAATAACTTTCATGCACATATCAGCATTGTCACACATAATGTGTTTTGCTGACAATGCTCTAGCATGGGAGATTTGACCTGTGCATTTATTTTAAAACAGCAGAGCAGAGATTCTAGTATACATGTAACACACTAACATTGGCAGCTGTGAATACAATACAGAATTTGTGTGTGTAATACCCTAGTCAGTGGACACACTCTAGTTACTTGACTTGCTCAGAGTCAAAACCAGACCCTTAAGGGTGGCAGCAAGAAGCTTAATCTTCCACACCAGAGCTCCTACCTGTAGTACATGGTTTGATTCCCTCAGCTTTCTTTTGTCTTCTGTGCGAGTCTGCTAAGTTATTTTGCCCAACAGTGCATCTGGGCTGCTGCTGAAAAGGGACACAAGTATCCAGGCTGTTAGAAAATGCATTATATATTTGTCTTTTGAATTCCTGCACCCCTCATATAGGTGGTAATTAGTACTTCACTATATCCTTTTTGAGTATGAATCTCAACACATGTCTTATACTTTAATGAGTTGTCAGATGTATTTTCACTAAATGTGAATTTCAAGGGGAGAGAAAAGTAGTGTTTCATGTGCTGTTTGTTTTTAATATGAGAATATTTTGTTTCACTTAGACAATGGCTGTCAGTTTTTTTCTGTAAGATCTAAAATAAGTTTTAAATTAAATCTAAACCTCTGTGATAATCATAAAACTAAATAAAATAGTATGCAAACTGACAGGTTTGAACAGCATTTGTGGTAACTGGGGAGAGAACAACCAGGTGGCCTGATTCATTACTCTGTGTAGGGCCCCATTTGTTCATAATTTAGTTGTGTTGACTCGGGAGATGTATGCTGCAAGGATACAACAATATTAGCCATTCAAGTAGGTCAGACCCGTATTGAGTGATGTTAGAGGGGTTAGTTATTCTTGATGACAGACAACACATAGGGAGGTCAAAAATGAGATGGTGACATTTGTCAGGTCATATAGTCTGAATTATTTGGAGTGATGTTCAGAGCTGTTTAATCTTCAGCATTCATTATGCAGTCATTATTGCATATTGCTGTGATACGGTCTTCTCTACAAAACTGGACTGTAGAAGATTTCTGTATTTAATTAACAGATACTCTTCTGAAAGTTGGTATAGAGGACTAATGCTCTAGCTTGTTAATGAGCTGTTTCCTCAAGCAAGGGTGCAGGGTTTAAATCTTTCCACTTTCATTTACGTACTGTGTGACATTGACTTTGAGCAAGTCACTTAACCAGAAAGTGCTTTGGAGCTATTGAAGCTTTGGGTTAGGCTCCTTAAAGTTTTCCAAGACTGCATTCTATTTTTTGCCAGATATTCCATATTGCATAGCTGATCTAGTTCAGGAAATGTTATGGTAGTATTTTCAGCACACGATTTTTAATGCAACATAGTCAATTTATTCTCCAAGAACAACAGGCACTGTATCTGTAGATGCAGCACTGAAATGCAAAGCTGTTTGTCAGCAGCAACATTTACATTAGTAATAGTTCTCTTTAATGTGAAAATTTTCAGATGACATTTACTTCTGCAAAAAATCTGCATATTGATTTGGCATATGTTATCAAGTGGTTGATATGTCTATGCTCTCAAATAATCTTCTGTTTAAGCTGTGCTATGCATGGCTGGATTTTATGGTATGACCCTAGTGATCTTTACATAATTTCATGTAGTTCATTCAAAGCTACCAATAAAGTACACGCAATGAGAAGTGTTGGTGGTGTAACAGGTAGCACACTCATTTTTGATGCTGAAGGCTGTGGAGTTCTATTCCCACACCAAATAGGAGTACTGACATTGGAGTGCAGCATAAGGGGGTGCTGCACTTCTGAGTGTGTCATCTGTCAGATGAGATGCTAATCCAAGGTCGCATCTGTTTGAGTTGGTGGTAGCAAAGGTAGATGTAAACTATCCTAATGGTACTTATAAAAAGGAGAGAAAGTTCCCTGATTCCATGGCCAAATTTCCCTTAGTAATATAAATGCCTCCTCATGTCTCCCCCGGAAAGAGTACATTAGCCTACTGGAACTAACCAGTCAACAAAGGATAAATAAACATTTTTTTTCATAAGAATAAATGGTGTACACAATTAACAAAGTGGTTATAACCACTGGTAGGGGTTTCTCTGGGATGAAAGTACCTTTATGCTCTTGCCATGTGGTCATTTTTAAACATTCCTTAATCTGACTTTGCAGGACTAGTATGCATGTATATGAATTAAGTTGGAATATTTTGGCTACAGTGTGTTTGTGTGAAATAAAGTTTAAATATGTGACTGGTTATTATTAACTTTTTTTAACATTGACACTGACATCTGAAAAGGATGCAGTCAGCAATGTAGCTATAATTGCTGGGTGGATAAAAATGACATTGATGAGGTGATAACTTATTAATCTGTCTTTGCAGTACTAGTGCGTGCATTTGTGTAAATAAAATTGGAATACTTTACTGTGGCCATTTACTGTAGTCATTTTTTTTATCATAGTCAGACATGATGTGCGCTGTTTATATAGTGGCAGTAATTGTTTTGTACAGATATTAGTGGATTATAATGAAAGCAACTTGAGTAGCCTTTTTAGTTGAAATTTTCAGAATGGATACTTTTGTCATTGTTGCTTCATCTATTTTTTTACTGCTAACTGTAAAAATGTTCAAAACTGCAAATTTAAAATGTATTCTAACAAATGTTATTGTATTAAACAAGAAATAGAATCTAATTTAAGGAAGATGAGTCAAAGAACACATGCATTTATGCATTATCCCAAAAGTGTGTGTGGGGGTGGGGTTGGCATGAGGTTTTAATGCATTTCTAATGACAGTTTCAATTAATTTTCAATGAATGTGAGTTTCAAGAGGAGAAAAGTTTACTGTTGCTCATGCTAAGCCTGTTGTCAATGTGAGAGTTCTGTATTGTTTATCAAATGGCCATCAGTGTTTGTGCTCTAAAATTTTGAAGTACTAGTTTAAATTAAATCTAAATCTCTGCAATAATTTTAAAAGTAAAGAACAAATAGTATGCACACTGACAGGTTTGACCTGTGTTTATGGTAACTGGGTAGAGTTAGCCAAGTGATGGGTCACTGGAATGTGTGTGGGGGGCCTGGCTCATTACTCTGCCTAGGGACCCATTTGACTGTGATTTGACTATGGCTGATTAGGTAAAAAACAGATAACAGAGGGTTATAGACTGGATGGTAGCAATGTTATGTAACACTTGTGTAATAGGTCTCAACTGCCAGATTTTCACAGAATGTCCAGATTTTTGCCTTAAATTTTTGGTCTGTTCCTCATAAAATTCATGGTTTTCTGGTAAATCATTGGGGATTGAAGTCAGTAAATATTACAGACATTTCATTTTCAGATTTCATATTCTTTAGAAAATGTATGCTAGTTAAAGCAAAACCTGTTATTCTAACAATTATAAGTACAATTTTTTTAAAATTGTTCCTATTTTTGGGCCTTTGTTGCCCCATTATGTTTGGCTTTGTCCAGGTTTCTTGTGCTAAGAGGTTGAGAGGTATGACTTGTGTTTCAAAATGAAAAGCTAAATATGTACAATGCATTATTAATGTTAATGGGAAAAGGGCGAGTGCATGGTATTAGAGTTAACTCAAAATGAGTTTGTTTGTGGTTCACAGCAACATTTGTTAAAAGCACATCCTGAAAGAAGATGCAGTCAATGAGGGGAGAGAGGGCATTTCAGTAAATAATGCAAAGCTGAATGTTATAAATGCCATAAAAATGGCATTTTGATGGCTTTTAATGAGAGTGTGAGGAACATGGAGACTACTGATGAGAGGGTAATTACTGACAAAGAATGTGACAAACAAAATGCTGATGACATAAGTAAAAAAATTATGGATTGGGACAACAATGGGTTGAACACCCTGACAGTAGCGAGGAAATAGAAATAGAAAGTTGGCAGAATGTTAGAAGTAAAACATCGATAAGAAAGAGAGTGAGAGACATAAACAGGAAGAGGAGGATTAAATTATAATATGTAAAGATAAAAAATGGGAAATGGATTGTTTACATACACTTTCAGTAAATGTTAATAGTTTGGTAAAAGATGTCAAAAGATTACATATTTACAATAGCGTGAGACTTTGAAGGCAAATATTATATGCTTATTAGACATTAGATTACCATCAAAACTAAAAGGGAACAAACAGAAGGTTTATGGTGAAGGCAAAATTGAATGGAATCTAGGAGTAAATAAATGTCTAGGGACAGCAATATTTTTTTAGAAAACAGGAAACTGAAGTCTTGGATAATATTATACTTAAAGTAGTTAGAGTTTCGGTGTTGGATATAAGGAATAGGAATATGATTACAAGAATAGTTGTGATGTTAATAGAAGGGAAGAGATCTTTGAGAAAATAAAGACATGTCATTGTTGAGATGAATATTATTTTGACAGGTGAACTAAACTGTAATGTCAGAAAAAATAAAAGGAAAATTTCTAAGAATATTGTTACAATAAGAGAGGTGATTGATCTAGTAGAAATAAATATAGCAAAAAGCATGGATTCACTTTTATCAGAACTACATACACAGATATTTCAAGCATGACAATAGTGTTCTTCTAGCTTGTCAATATACCAAAACAAGTGTTCTCACAATAGCTGTCTAGGTTGTTTTTAAAATAATTAAACTAGTGCTTGCTTTAATGTAATTTGGTAGTCTGTTCCATGCATCAGCTACTATCTCAGAGAACTAATTAGTGCAGTTCTCATTCCTATAGAATCTTCTAAATAGGTTGTCTGATGAATTTATTCTTTCATAATAGCTTGAATTTTCACATCCATGGATGCCATTGATATATTTCTGCTGTACTCAGTTTACTCATGCTTGATTTCTTATAAGGTTTCCATATTGTTATTCTCTACTCAAGTTTGGGTTTAATATAACTAACAAACAATGACTTTATCATTTCTGATTTCCTAAACTTTATAAGTCTTTTCTATGCTACCTATAGTTCTATAACTGTCATTAACTAATTGGTTGATATGATTAGAAAAGCTTAAAGCTGGGCTAGGGTAAAGACAAAAACTGAATATATGGTTTTTCATACTCTAAAAAAGATTCAAGAAGAAGGAGTTATATCTGATAATTTGGTACTTTTCCGTTAACGGGGCAACAGCTGTTTTCGTCTCGTTACCAGTTTTGTCATAAGGGAAGTTGTCCTTCATTGCCAATACTAGGAGAAATATCTAGTATCAAAAGAATCAACAGAACTGCAAATGAGACAGCATACAATTTTGGGGAAGTCTGGGTTTTATGTTTTGTTTAAGCTTAGGCTTCCGGTTTCGCCTTCCACAGCCTACAAATATAATTGTTTGTCTCGAAAAATTCATATATTGCTACGATGACATAGCTGTGAAGTTGTCATCCCCAAAACGGGATGCAGTACATCTTATGGCGTGGAAAAAAAGGTATGGGCAAAAAGTGGGACACATTTTTTAAAAATGTTATTGGGGCAACAAGTACTTCCTGGTTTGGTCTCCTTTACAGATGACATATACCTCAGAACTCTCTGTTGATTTCAGCTCAAACCCCTCCCCATTCTCTACAACTGGCGGTTTTAGGAGAAAAGTGTGGTATTTCACATTTCATAAATAATGGCAAGCATTGCAGTTATACACTTGCTTTTTCTCCGAATAATGCCTGGTAATTCACTTCCTGTTAAACCCTGTTTGCATGCATTATTCCGAGTAAGACAAGTGTGTAAGTGAAATGATTGCAGTTATTTATTAAATGTGAATGTGATCGACCACACTTACTAAATTTCACATCAAAATAACTGTGCGTGTGGTACCTATTTCCGCAACAGCTGAACGATCAATGTTATAATGAGCGGTAGGATTCCAAACGCTCATTATGACTGTTGCCCCGATAACGGAAAAGTATCGATAATTTTTTTAGATCATAATGCCATTTGAGCCATTACTGGAGATAATACAGAATGTTTAAAATGGGAACGATATTACAAAGTTAAATGACAGGAATATAGACAAAGAAGAGTTTCAGAAAGAAGTAAGAGTTTTATGGGAAAGTCATGTAATAATGATACCTTTTTATAAGACAGAGACAGAATGGTGGATTGTTTGTAAGAAAAAACAAGTATCAAAATTAGCATTGTATATTTGAAAAGGAATATTTAAAGAGAAGGAAAGAAAAATGTAAAAATATAGCAATGGAAATGAATATGGTTTTGGAAGAAAATGATGTACGATATTTAATTAAGAAAATAGAAATATATAGGTTCTTAGGTTCATATGTAAACATTAGGTAAACTACCCTTGTGGGCCATTTTAAGCCTAGCCAATTTCCCTTTTGATGCTTGAATTTTCCTATCCTATTTGGTGTTCGATTGGAAATACCAATCCCATGGTCGATAATTATATATTAGCCCTAGACCGAATAATTGTAATCATACCATAATTTGAGGAGACCCATGTGTGGGATAAAGCATTTAGGAGCTGCATCTGACCATTAGTAGTAATGAGGACAGTCCTAGGATGACTTTTCTGTTACCCATCCATAGATGAAAGTTGAGCTTGAATATGGACAGGGATGAGTTTTGTTTTATGTAAATGGGGAGTCTGTTCCAGAGCAGTGACATCCTCTGTGAAATATACCAGTTCTGCCAATCCATTCTGTTGGTGTTACAGAAGAAGCTTAGATCCCCACGCCATTTCTTTTTTTTTGTTTTTAGTTTTTTTCCCCTAGACCAATTATTTCTAATGATATTTGATTTGCTGATGTGCAGTAGGTCTATCAGTATTAGGTCAGAGGATGCAGTGTATGCCAAATAAAGGCCACCTCTTAGCAGTCTGTAGGACACTTTATGAAGAGAGCAAGTTAAGAAATGTGAATTTTCTTATGAGGCAGAGGTACTTGGTCCAGTGGGAAAAAACAAGGAAATGTTTGCTGTAAGAATAGTTTGCTGTAGTTTCTGCGTACATTCAGAGAAGTAATATAATAGCAAAATTGGAGTTGTGATACCTGTGAGAAGTCACATTCAGCTGTTGTTAACATTTTTAACATAGATCAGAGGTGTATGCGATAATGCCAAACCACAATACTTCTAGCCAATGTAGTTTAAAAGTAAAATAACAAATAGAAGAGGAGGCGTACTTGGCTACATTTAATATTTCATCAAGGGTAAGAGGTGTATGTGATAATCACTAAACCACATCACTACTAGACAATACAATTTAGAAAAGTACGAATGTGGCTAAGTTTAAACAAGCTGCTTTTTATATTTCAACAAGGATAGGAGATGTAAGAGAGAATGCACCACTACTAGCCAATACAATTTAGAAAGACACGAATGTGGCTAATTTTAAACAAGCTGCTTTTTATATTTCAACTAGGATAGGAGGTGTAAGCAGGAATGCTAAAACTGCACTGCAACTAGCCAACATAAATAAAAAAATTACGTAGTGGCTAACTTTAAACTGAAGGGTTGGCTTAGCCAAATATCTACACCTACAGCTTCTAAATAAGAAATCACGTTTGTCCTCAGTGCATTAGTGTACCATTAGACATATTGACTCGAAACATTACTTAATGTATTAGTTTCATACAATACACTACCTGAGGGGAACTTATAATTCTTAGACATTGATGTATAAGCTGCACCACCTTAAAACAGATGCCCCATTTGAGTGGTCGTTTATTGTAGTATTTTCAATGCTTAACGCATTACTTCCCTGTAATGTTGTCCTAAGGTAATTGTTTCAAGTCCATGATTAAGGACATTGAGTGTGCTGCACAATTTGTAAATGATTTGGCAGATAGCATTCTAAGAGGTAAAATCTGTATACGCTGATTTAACCATGCTATGTTTTTACAATGCTAATGCACATTAAGCAAATATAGGCTTACATAAATGGTTAGCTATCTTTATTATTTATCCATATGAGCTGTTACTAAGAAATGTGAACTGGATTTTTAATGTAAGATAGCTAATGAGAACTTTTACAGCTATTAACGGTACAAAACTGGATATATACCGTGTTTCTACCTATAGTCTTATTCCTGGCCTAGTTAGAATTATAAGCCTAGTCCTGAATTTGCTGACTTAATTATTTTATTTAAGCCTTGCTAGAATACTGATTAGATGACTTGTAAGGAGTGATACATCTTTCTAGTTAACTTGAGAACCTGATAGCCAGGACTACATTTTTGTACAGTTGTACATGGTTATATGCTTGTAATATTCTGTTTAATTACACTGCCTATGATAGTATACTAAACATCTTGTCTCTACTACTTTTCTCTCTCTCTTCCTCCTATAACAAACCCAGCTCTCCAACCTGAGTATACTGCTCTAGGACAGAGAATCTAACTACCTGAAGAACAAGGACCCTGTCCAAACTCCCTCCAGTCTCAACATTTGAGCAACCTATCCCTGTACTTTCTCAGTAAAGGGAGCAAGAAAGTATGTGTCTAAACTATCATGGCTAGTATAGCCTATAACTTAATATTATATCTAGGTGGCTCTAAGCACCCTAGCCAGGAAAGCCAGCAGCTCTACCCCCTCTCCACACTGTAACCAGCCTAATTTCTTTTCCTCCATTTATAGATATTTGGAACCACTACTCCTTCTTCTTCTGTATTAGAACACAAACTCCCTCTTTTACCTACGTATAATATTAACTTTGTCCACCAGGTGGCAGACTTGTCCTTTCCAGGCCTTAGAACCCTTCTCCTGACCGCAATGCACCTTTACTATATATTGTATATCCACAGGCTTGCTATTAAACTTCAGCCCATAACATCTTCTTATTTTTATGGTTAGCTCTCAGACACCCTCCTAATAGCTCTATTATCTAATCTTTTAACTTCATTCCAGTATTCAGTGTTACTTACTGACTGTAATCCTTGCTCCAACTGATTGTTCTTCTAAAGCTCCTTACCTCTCTTGTCTCTACCCGCTCTGTTCGCCCTGCGGGCTCACTCCACTCCCCTACCCTGTCCCCAATTCCCACCCACCCTAGTGCTCCTAAACTCATACATCCAAACCACACCCTCTTCCTCTTCAATCCAATCACAACAGTCACCTTATTAATGTACTATACACACCTCTCTCTAACCATCTCTAGTATAACTCCTCCCCTCCAAAGAACACCTGTAAAGCTTATTAGTCACGATGCAAACACTAACTTCCCAAATCCAACTAAAGCTCCTAATCTTTGTTACACTCCTACCCTCTCTAACAGCAGCCTACTTGCTAACCTCTTATGAACAGTCAAAATATTTACAGCTGAATTTCCATAATACGCAAACAAGTATTATACCTCTAACTAACTCCACAGAACACATAAATATAACATCTCTACCTAGCTATTTACCTACAAAATATCACAGACTAACTCATATCAAATACAACTATTTAAAACCCAGAAAACCTCTCCACCATTACTGTAACCTCCACAATCCCTTAAACAAACTATTATACCTTTCCTTACTAAATGGAGACATCCATCCTAACCCAGGACCAGGTCATAAAGCAAGCATAGAACCACAAATTCATGCTCCCTCTTCCCCTAATATCCCATCTAAATCTCCCAAATCACTATATATAGCCCACCTCAATATTTGCAGCATAGATAGCTCTCCTGGATGTTCATTCCTTTGACATACTTTGTTTAGCAGAAACATGGCTAAAACCCACTACACAAGATGTTGAAATCATTCCACCTGGGTACATCTTGAGACAAGACCGCAAAGCAAAAAAAGGAGGGGGAGTTGCTATTCTTTATAAAGAAAGGCTACAAATATCTATACTAGATTTCAGTTCCCCCTTAGACAACAATGTAGAAATCATTAACACTAAACTTCACCTTAATCCCAGCAAATCCCTAAATATAATATGTATCTACTTGCCCCCTGGTAACATCAGCACTCTAGAAGGTATCCTTGCTGAGCTCTCCTCAAAATTTCCCCAAGAGACAATAATTCTTGGAGACTTCAATATAGACTGGAAGAACTGCTCTACTGAATCACCAACTTCCCATATTAACCTTTATGGCTTTTCACAAACAATCAACTCCCCAACCAGAATTAATAAACCCAACAATAAAGAATCTATCCTAGACTGGATTCTTATAAACAATCACCAGCAACTCTACAATGTAGGGACCTTCCCTGACGATGTAAGTGAACATGCTCTCACATAATCAGGTAAAGGTCTAGCTTACACAACCCAACCATATATAGAACAATAAGAAGCAACAGAAATATTAACCCCGATAACTTCCAAACTGAACTAAAAGAATGTGATTGGTCACCCATAAAATACCTCCCACTTGACGAAGCAGTAAACTACTTTAACTCAAAATTCCTAACAATCCTTGACCACCATGCACCAAAGCATTCCTTCAAAATGAAATCTAAACCCGCTCCATGGCTTACAAAGAAAACCAGGCAAAAAATTCAAAACAGAAATAAAGTTTGGGCACTATGGAGTACAACTAAAAACACCATAGACCAACAACAATTCAGGCAAAAAAGAAATGAGACAAAGAAAGCTATACTTGAAGATAAAAAAAACTTTTACTGCCACCTCCAACAAACCAACCAAAATAATCCACAAAAGGTCTGGGCTAGCATTAACAGACCACTTCAACCAGGCCAATCCACAATACCATCCCCTATAAGAGCAAATCCCGACAATCCAAAGCAAACTGCTAATGCTTTTAATACCTTCTTTACAGAGACCATCCAAACACTTGCTAATCAACTAATAGCTGATAGCTCTGTCCTTCCAACCTTTACTAACTCTCTTCCAACACTAAACCTGCAACCTGTCCCAACTTCCCTCATCTGCAACCTTTTACATAAACTAAAACCTACTACCCCCTCAGCTGACCAGCTACCTGCTGAATATCTGCAAAAGGCAGCCAAAGCCATAGCATATCCTGTATCACTGCTGATAAATAGAACCATACAAGAAAGTACTATTCCCGCCATCTGAAAATCTCCCACATTATCCCCCTACACAAGGGTGGAAACTCCATAGAATATTCTAACTATCGTCCTATAGCACTACTCTCCCCATTAGCTAAAATAATGGAAAAGTGTATCCATAGACAGTTACTAGACCATCTACTTCAGAACAATTTACTGGCCAAATGTCAACATGGCTTCAGGCCTTTCCACAGTATGACAACTGCACTCCTATCCTTCACTGACAGCATTAATAATAACCATAATAACAATCTTCTCTCTTCAGCACTTTTCATCGACCTTTCAAAAGCATTCAATATGGTCAACCATCATCTACTTATTAATATACTAAAATCCTTTTCTCTGGATATGACTGTAAAATGATTCCAGTCCTACCTGGACAATAGACAACAGGCAGTGCTATGGGACAACAACCTATCATCCCATCTCCCTGTTACCCTAGGTGTTCCTCAGGGCTCTATATTGGGCCCCCTCCTTTTCTAATTATTTATCAATGACCTTAACCTAGCTATTCCTCCAGATAACTGTGTACAATACGCAGATGATTTGACAATAATCTGCTCAGCTAAATCTCAATCCCAACTGCAGACTCTAAATCAGACAATGTTTAATACAACAGAAAACTGGTTTCTACAATGCTGCCTCCTCTTGAACCCCCAAAAAACAAACTCCTCCTCTTCACTCCTACCCATAAGTCACCCCCAATAAACTTTTCAGTCTTATCCAGCAATGGTATACTTATATCTCCTGATCCAACAGCTAAACTTCTAGGGGTAACCATTGATAACAACCTGAACTTTGAAATCCACATCAACAATACCATAAAAACTGTCAACAGGAAACTAGGCTCCCTTTATGGGATTAAACCCTTTCTCTCCCCACTAGCCAGAACCACTATTGCCCATTCCTGCCTTATCTCCACACTTCTCTATGCTTCTTCAATACATTCTAACCTGTCAAAAATAACCTTAACAAGCTAGCCAACTCATATAACAGCATTGCCAGATTTGCTACTGCTTCCCCCTTCAGGACCAATCACTGCTATAACCTGAAACAGTAAGGCTGGATAGAGCTTCAGAATCAGATTCACTTTAATTAACTCACCATTGCCCACAAGACTCTCTTCCAACTTACCAATACCCCAATACTTTCTAGCCTCATTACCCAATATAAAAACCTTTTGACTTTACACTCATCTAATAAACTACTTGTATCAACATGTAAATCTAACAACATGGCAGGAAATGCTCTGTTCTTTAATGCAGTTGGAAGATATTGGAACCAACTCCCTCATAAACTTACATCACTGTTTTCTTTTACACTTTTTAAGCACAATCTTAGACTCTATCTTAAAAGCCATTGGTTATGTCCCTGTACAAATCCAGACTAATCTCATCCTATATCCCTGTTACCTTCACTAAAGACCTAATACCTGCTCTGTCTGTGTCTTTCTCTATCAAGGCCTATCCTTAGTAAAAATATATCTTATCCTAATAGAGATAATTTAACATACCTAGTTAAAGTCTTCTGTATATAAAATCCACAACATCTTACCTAAGGCTTGCAACAAGATTTGTTTAAACTGTGATAATTTTTGAACTGTTGAAACTTGAAGTATGTATCTGTATAACAACTAGTTACTAGTTACTAGTACAGTCTTTTGTATATAAAGTCTAAAATATCTTATCTAATGCTTGCAACAAGATTTTGTATAAACTGTGAACATTTCTGAACTGTTGAAATTTGTAGTATTTATCTGTATAACAACTAGTACCAGAATGTTTGTAGTATGGTAATCTCTTGGAGCTTATCTCCCCGGGACTCTACTGAAAATGGACATGTATTCAGTTAGATTATCCCAGTCAACAAATGTAAAATAAATAAAAATAAATGTTACCTTTTTGAGCAACACGATTAAGCACTAATACATGAGTATGGATAGGCTATGAAATGATAAAGGGGAGGTATTTAAGAAGCACGAGGAGATAATGAAGACATTGGAAGAATAAATATGACATTTATATTGGGAAACTGTAGTAAGTAAAGATGTAAGGTGGCAGGTTAAAAGGACTGATGAGAAGGATAATGAATGAAAAAAAGAAAAGAATTGGAAGATTGTTCTGGAAAAGTTCAAGAGAATGCAGCACCAGGGTAGATGTAGTGGATTACAAATTTTATAAAAAACATGACAAATCAAAAGAAGAGATTTGTAGAGCTAATGAATGAATGGAGAAGGGTGTGTTTAGATATAAGCAGATATATGAGAACAGATTAAGTTTATGAAAAAAGGGAAATAAAATGATATAAAATTGATGGCCAGTAACATTGAATAACATGGACTAAACTATATTAATGAAACTTATGCAGATAAGATTTGAGAGAGTTTTTCAAAAAATATGATGTAAGGGAAATTTTGGTGTGAAAAAGGTGAAAGGAAATGCCAATTTTAGTTAAAGATGCAGTTACTATTATTTTATATGAAAATCAAGATGTTAGATTATTAGGGCATGATATCATCAAACACATGATGAAATGTGAAAGATTTTGGAATCATATGACTTCAGTGGTGGTGCAGCGGTAGCGTTGTTGCCTCACAGCAAGAGGTTCTCCTATTTGATTCTCGGCTGGAGTGCGGGGAGTGCCTTCTGTGTGGAGTCTGCATGTCCTCCCCGTGGTTGGGTGGGCGTTTGAAAGACATGCATAAATGGGCGTGCCTTCGTTGAAGGTTGAACTTCGAGCTGGCTCCTCGGCGTTTGAGAAAATCTACTGCCAATCATTAGCGGACCGGAGTTCCGCTGTGGCGACCCCTAACCGGGAAAAGCCGAAAGACAACAACAACATTGCATATGCAAAGAAATAATATAGTTTATAAAAAGTATTTATAAAAGTGTTTACTAAGGTTATGGTAAATTACTAGGAAAGTGAAGGCATTTGGGTGAGAAGAAGAGTTCAGCAGAGATGTCCAATGAGTGGTATTTTATATACAGTATCTTAATAATGAATGCAGTTGCAGAAAATGTTGAAACACTTTTTAAGGAAGGTCTGTTTTTATACTAGGGGAGAATGGAAATGCCATTAATATTGGTAAAAGATGATATTGTGATTATAGCAAAAGATGTTAGATAGTTAACAGAGACAGTAATAGAAGTTAAAAAGTATTTTGGATGTATTGGATTGGAAATAAATGAAGAAAAGAGTAAGGGGTTCATGGAAACAAGTAAAAAGGCTGAGTTTTAT
Organism: Protopterus annectens; assembly: GCF_019279795.1. Taxonomy (NCBI): domain Eukaryota; kingdom Metazoa; phylum Chordata; order Ceratodontiformes; family Protopteridae; genus Protopterus; species Protopterus annectens. The sequence continues at coordinate 1,122,770,131 of NC_056747.1, read as the reverse complement.
TTTTTCAAGAGCTGAGATTAGCATTTCATGAATCACTTTTGGAAAAGGAGAAAACATTAATGAGCAGTGGAAAGCATGAAGAAAGAAATTCAAAATATGATAAGGATGTGGTGTTCCTTTAGGCTAAGCTTTAGGAAGAAGGTACATTTGATTAATTTGTTGGTTATAGGGAAGTTAAGTTACTTAAGGAATTATTTTATGTTTTGAGCTAAAATAGAAAAATAATTAATTCAGATAATTTTAGGATTATCTGAGGTTCCATACTGAACTCCACTAAAGTGGAGATTATGCATAACAAAAGGGTGCAGAGGTTTTGAATACATTACATTTGATTCTTCATTTAGCTTCATTACATTTGCTTTGGGTTTAAAATATGGTTAAAAAATGAAAAAGCAAAACCATAGTTGAAAATGTTATATTTAAGATATGAGAGAGTGTTGAAAATGGAAAGTATAAAGAAATGCAGTAGGAGCCTAGAGACAGCAGAAGAAGGAGACTACATTAAAATAAGGGAATGGATAATACATTTGAATGCACTAGCAAAGGAAATGTTTTATGAAAATATTACTCAACCATGATATTATATAGATCCTTGATTGGATTTATCTAAAAAAGCTGTATATGAAGGAAGAATGAAAAGATTTTCAAATATGTTGGAGATACAGGATTTCATATGGTGATTCCACTTAAATAAATTACCAGTAAAAGTGAATCTGGTTTAGAAAGCTGTAAATGAAAGGTTATGCTTGAAATATAATGTGATAGAAACTGCAGAGCATGTCTATTTGAAATGTCCAAAAGTAGAAAAATTATAGGCAAGACTGAAAAAGAAAAACAAAACATAATACAATAAAAATTTGTAATTATAAATTATGGTCTAAGAATGTATATGCACATTACTCCAGCTATGCACCAGAAAGAGTGAATAAGATAGATAAGACACACATGGCTGTTATTATAAATATATGGAATGCAAGTATAAAGAAAATATTATACAATAAAGTTAGGAATGAAAGTGAAATAATGAAAAAAATGGTTGTGACAAATAGATTGGAGAGGATAAAATGAAAAAAAGAGTGGCAAGGAAAAATATGTAAAATACCAAGTGAAGAATGAAATGTTTAATATTGAAAGAAGTTAAGGAGAATGTAGAGACTTCCAAAATAGCTGCACACTGATCAACAGCTTAATTGCAGCTCCTCCAGTGTGAAAACAGAAACTGAGAAAAAAAGGCCCTGTGAATTTGTCAGCTTGGGTAATATTCAATCCCTGACTAGTAAATACACTGCCTGGATGCCAATAAAGAAGAAATGTAGAGAACTTGAAAGAAAATCAACCAGAAAAGGTGAAAAAAGTTGAAAAGAAACACTGTCTGTGAAGAATTCTGCAGTTGTTCAGCAAAATGAAGTTCAACATTCAGTTCTGGTATAAGGAATGGTTTCCAGTAATTTAGTGGAAAAAATCAATTGAATGCACTCAGAGGTGATTAAAATAAATGATATACTGAAGGAATATATTGACTCAAATAATAAAGGGCTAGAAAGCTCCAGCTATTAATATAAACTGATAAAACTGTAAAAAAACAGAGACTGAAACTGGCTTAATATGGGACTTTTTAATAAAAGCTGTTTAAAAATAGCATTAGAAGACAGGGAACACAGAGAAAACCTGAGATTTTCTGCTTTACCAGAGAAACTAGATGGAACAAACTGTATTCATTTTAAACTGGATTGGTGATCCACAGCAGAATTTGTTAATTGAAAAGCACACCGAATGTATGCTCCAATCCTGGCCACAAAAAAGCAGTCAGGCTGTACATTAGTAAAGACACAGTCATGCCAGCAGAAAGAGATGATCCTGACAAAACTGTGGAAGAAGAGAAAAAAAATTGGAGGCATTAGAGTATTTTTGAAAAATGGTTGTTCACTCTACACCAGGCAGAAGAGAAATAAGTTTATCTCAGCAAGCAGTGAATGCCAAGAGGCAGGTGTGAGATTCAATCTGCTGTATCCAACTGTTTTTAGAACAATTTTTCCTGGAGGATCAAATACATTTTTAGATGCAGAACAGGCTAACAGGAAAATAAAAAAAGTTTATCCAAGAAAAAGTGAGCCAGCAAGAAGAATGGGACTCTCCTTGTCATTCTTCTGACAATAAGACTCATAGAAAGACTTTGTTACTGATAGCCTTTCCAGTATTCCAAAGGAAAATGCTTGAAAGACAGCAAAAGCACAGGAGCTGACTAAAAGAATCAAGAGTACCATGGACTTGAACCAAAGTCTGCTGTTGGGAGATGGAGATGATAAGGAAGAAAACCAGCAACACTGAAATTAGTGAATAATTGAGAGACTATAAAGCATAAATCACATTTATGAAATATGACATTGCAAAAAAAAAAGTGGCTGAAAAAGGCTGGCCTTTTGCTGACTTTGTTAAACTTGTTGGTAGACTGTAAAAACATATTCTCCACTTCATAGCATTAATGTTTAGAAGGACAATAATGGTTAAAAGAAGTAACTGTAAGTAAAACTTTTTATTGATATTTGTATAAACATTTCATAATATAAACTGCATGTTAAATTGTAAAGTGGTTTTGTATAGTATGCACTCAGGAGTATTTTAAATGTGGAGGGGCATCTTTTCAGTTAATGTTCTATGTGGTAAATATATCAAAGTAAACAAAAAATGTCTTCATTGTACAAATATAGGCTTTGTAGTATAACAAGCAAAGAATGTCTGGCTAGAAGCAAGTTTAAGCTAATATAATATTGTGATCTCAGGCTGCTGAGTTGGGGGTGGGTCCAAAAAGTGTACCGATGATATCATATGTAGACTTAAGATAATAACTGCCCCCTGGTCTTCCAAGGATATATGTCTACATTAATGCTATTGACTTAAGTTATAAACAAGTGTTTTTGTAAGCAAATAGGCTTGAAAAATAAGACAAAACAATGACAGACATGGAAAATGCTAGGTTTCTGGCATCTGCAGAGATGTTACCTTGTTTTTTCAATATAAAATATTCTCAGTGGTAGACAAGAAGTTTGCAGCTGAAGGTAGTTGGTCAGGGGAATTCTATACATTATGTTCTGAGAGAAATTTACAAAGATTGCTTCATACATTTGCAAAATTGTTAACTGTTACCTTGTTTTTTCAATATAAAATATTCTCAGTGGTAGACAAGAAGTTTGCAGCTGAAGGTAGTTGGTCAGGGGAATTCTATACATTATGTTCTGAGAGAAATTTACAAAGATTGCTTCATACATTTGCAAAATTGTTAACTGTTTTTTTCTTCTCCTCATTGCTAATTACTTTTAGATGATGACAAGCTGTCTGCAGATGCAATCAATTAATCTTGAGAGTTCTGAGCAATCTTTGTTGGGAAAATGCAAAATTTAAAGATACAATGGAAAGCAGTTCAGTGAAAAATAAAATTTGAAATTATGGGAAGTGAGTAAAAGAGAGTAGCCTCCCCAACAGCCTTAATATTTAAATACATTTAATAGAACAATGCACAATTTAGTTTTATTAAAGATAACCAGTTTATTTTATCTTAGGGATAACAGTTAATATTTTCTGAAAGCATGCATGAAATCTGTTTGTAATGGACTTACAGGTCTAGACAAATGGGAAATAGTATTAAGTTATATTATGAAATGTACAGTGCCAATACCAATGGTGCAGGAAACTCATTGGAAAAAAAAAGTGAGCATGTGGATTTTGCAAAGAAAGGAAAAAGGCTATTAATAGTATTGATTGCTAGAGGATTTCCATTAGTGGTAGAAGAGGGGAAAAGACAGTAATGGTAGATATATGGTAGTGAGGGCTATTGACAAGGGATAAGGATTATGCTAGAATGTATTTATACTCCAACAAAAACTGCTATTACACAGCTTAAAAAATTTGGGAGCAATGATCAGCTTTCAACAGAGCATATTACTTTTAGGTGGGGATTGGAACTTGATTTGCAATAGTGAGGATGTACTAGGGGACTTAGAATGGAAAATATAACATAAGAGAGTAGACTTCTGAAGAAATTTATAAAAATAATTTGGTATGGAAGAAGTGGCCTTGGACATAATTTACATATTATTTCCCAAGGTACAATAACTGGACTAAAATGGATTGAAATTATATTTCACAGGAACATGTGCATGTAATTGAAAGTTTAGACATACATTCAGTAGTTATTTTAGATCATGCACTGATAAAAAGTAAGATAAAAATTATATACCACACATAAACTGTTTCAGCAGTACCCATATTTATGGGGACACTATTAGATGAAGTATTTATGAGTATAGATTAAAAATACTTCTGTTATACAACTAAAGGCATGTGGGAAGAGACTAACCAAAAGATAATACAAAAACGGAGAAAGTGGAAGCTCTTGTTTATGGATATAGACAGTAAAATGCATGCAGTGCAATGCTTTTAGTCCCTTCAGTTTTATGCACTGGTCAGGTATATTTTTATCAACTAGTGGAGATGTTGTCCTCATTAATTGAAGGAGGCTGCATAGGAGATATTCTCCAAACAACAGCTTAAACATTCTCCAAACAGCTTAAAGACAAGAGTCATCTTCATCAATGTCAACCTTAAAATGAAGAAAACTGGACAGAATAGCCAATAGCCTAGCTCCTGGTCTTCATTGCACCATAACTTGGGCAAATGGTTCAGTGAGTGATCTCATTTTATTTTGGTTGATGAAACTGTGGCTGAAGTGAAAGGTTCCCCTAGAGGAGAAGGTGATAACCATACCCATTGCCAAGCTGTTGTACACTCCTCAGAAAAGTACTAATAGATGAAGATAAATTGTGTCTGATTGGAAGTTTATGGTGCAGACATTCCTGGAGTAGGCATCTGTCCCTCTAGATAAAGGACTGGATAGTCCCTGCTAGCACTGCAGTTGTTTTCTATAAAGCACCACTAAGGCAGAACCTTTCTCTGGTGTCTCTGAGGGTTATGTATTTATTTATTTAAGAGCTTGATGCTTATCACAAGGAAGTCCAATAAAAAGAGACGACTAAATGATGTTGAACCATAAACAGTTCTGAGTGAACTTGAAAGCTTAAAAAGCTAAAAACTCATTAACAGTTAAACCATCTGTCAAAAATTAAATAATTGAAAACTGGTATAAATTCTTCAGCCATGCTCACAAAACACTTTCCAAAGAGATGAAATTTTAAGAAACTCTAAAAGGTACATTCCACCTCACATGTCTGAATTGGAACTCGGCCTGGTCAAGAGGACAGGAGTAATATATAAACACACACACACACACCCACACACACACACACACACACACACACACACACACACACACACACACACACACACACACACACACACACACACACACACTGAGTCTGATTTTTCCAACTGTACTTCTGAAATGGCTAGCAGCCCTGCACCATATGACCAAAGTAGCGTAGCTTGCACCATAGGGTTGCAACAGCTTTATCAGATATATAGGATCCAGACCATACAAAGCATGTCAGAATTTTAGACACATATTGCAATGCAGCAGACCGATAGTACAAGTCCCTAAGGACAGTAGCTGAGTTCCAAACACACTGTAAGTATGATAGATCACTATATAAAATCCATGGTACACTAGTCCGTGTGAGATAATACTAGTACATTTACTGCCAGATGAAGGTATAATCCTTAATAGAAAGTTGAAGAAATTTGTCTGTGAAGGGTAAAGGGTAAGTGTTAAGTTGGATAAGTATAACAAGGTGGTTTAGGATTACATGAATTGAAGGGATACTTTAGAGCTACACAATTAAGGCTCATGTACATAACACAAGCAGAAGGTTACAATTCAAAGTGCAAAGGAATGATGATAAAACAAGGAGATAGTTCATTATATATGGAGTGGAGTGAGTTTTTGAATGCAGATCCTTAAGGAGAATAATAACAACCATAGAGAATATTATATTCACAGAGCTGCGGAAAATATTCTAAGAACTAAGCCAACATTAGACTTGAGAAAGGAGATTTTTGACAATAAGGATGACTGAAAGAAGGGTACAGAAAACAGGTAAGATTTGGCTGGAATTTACTGGAAAAAAAACTGGCACAGCAACCAACGTATTGGGAGCAAATAACTATAGAGAGAAATGTAATAAAGTGGGATGAAGCCAAGAAGAAACCTAGACTGCAGGTTAGAGATTTTCTTCCCTACCAGGGACTGACATCAGAGTATAGGCAAAAAAGAAAGGGATAGGGAAGTCCTTACTGAAAAACCTGCTCTGCTAGAGTTTTTACTCAAATCAGGAACATAAGCTGGTATTAAAAAGAGATAATTAGTAGGGTCTATAAAATATTGCATGACAACAATAAGAATCAATTAGAGGAGGTTAGGAAAGATTGGAAAGAGAGCCCGGAAAAGAAATTTACAAGAAAACAATGAAAGTGTGTATGTATGCCTCCCAAGAATGTAGCAAACACCAGAAAGTTTAGAATTTTTGCTTGGAAGTGTTTGCATAGGTATTTTTATATCTGAGTCAGACTTCAAATAATTTTCCTCAGGTAGATAGCAAATATTGAAGGTGTGATGGGCAAGAAAGAGGTAACTGGGAACATTTTTTGAGTGCAATAAGTTGGCACATTTTAAAATTCCTTATGGAGTACTCTGTTAGAAATATTGGGGAGGGAAGCAAATCACAATAACTAAAGAAATGATTCTTGTTGAGCAGGGACACAGAATCAGAATTGCCTATGTATAGTAAGGCCTTGTTAAGTTTAATTCTATTGGATGTCAAAAAAAACAATTACTAGAAAATGGAAATCAAAATCTAAACCACCTGCACTTGAAGTATTAAATATTGTAAAAGAGATTCAAGAACTGGAATATTGCTCTTTAAAATGGAAGGAGCAAATTGCATATAAATGAACATAATTTGTGAGAACAATACATTAAGAATAATGTTCAGGAGGAGCAGGGAGATTTAAGGGAAGGTGGAAACTGAGCTTTTTATGTAATGCTGGATTGCATGACAGCTATAAAGAAGGAAAACAAATACAGCATATAACGTATGTAAATGGAAATTGTTTATATGGTTTCTTTTCTTTTCAGTTAATGCATGTGTGCCAATGTCTTAAATGATTATTTAATAAAGGTATTTAAAAAAAGTAATAAACATACTTTGCCTGTCTTACTGAAATGATATGCAAATACAAAAGCTTAAAAATAAAGTACTGGCAGGTTGGTCAGATGAAAGCAAAAGTGCTTCATTATCAGTTCATGTATACTACACCTCCCATGATAACATTTATAAATCACAAGGACTGCCTTTTAAATCCAATAGAGAAATTGTGCCAAATCAGACATGCATAAAATGTTAGAAATAATTCTTGAAACAATCTTTAGGATGTTGAGTATAAAGAAAATGCATCTGGTATTCTGTTTTTACTTGGTATGTCTTATAAAGCTGAACTTATGGTAAAAATGCCATATCTGCAATATTTCATAAAAGCAGCATTAAAGGCAACATAATCATTCAAAACAGTGTGTGTAGTAATATTCAAAATATCTTGAAAAATTCACTCTCGAGAGTCAACATCTTTCTAGTCAACTACTAAATTAGTAGAATCAAATTGTTTATGCCATTGCAACTTTATGTTTTAATTTCTGACAATGGCCCACAGTTTGACAGCCAGGAATTTTGTGCACCTTTTACAAAATTGGGACTGTCAGCATCTTGCCTCTTCAACAAGGTATCTGCAATCTAATGGACAGGTTGAAAGAGTCATAAAACCTGTGAGAAGTGGTGACTTGCCACCTCTGCAAATGTGGCCGAATCACAATGGAGAGAAAGTTGCTTACTTCATCTGTTCAACTTCATCCAGAACAATATGCCAGATATTGAATAATTTTGGCAGAAAGCTCAGGAAAAGTACAATTTGCACTATGACTTAGCAGCTAAATCATTGTCTTCACTAAAGCCTGGAGAGAGTGAGGATTCAGAATCTAGCTGTTAAACATTCAAAACAAAAACAAGCTGTTGTGATTGATAAAGCAAATGCAAGCACATACACAGAGATTCTACATAACTGAGACCAAGGAAGGTCTAAAGCTTAGCTGTAATGATTAGCATTTATACAGGAATAGATGATGGTTAAATCATAATGATGATATGTCTGTAAAGAAATTAAGTTCAACAGAATGTGACGCCATTGCCTGAGAAAAAGACTGCTGCTGTCCTGATATATCAAATAGTCCTGATCATTACCATTTATCAACTAGTATGATGCCTAATTTGAAGGAAGTTTCTGAGTTACCTGATTGGGACACTATCAGATGTCACCGTTGTACCAACTATGACCCTCATCATCTTTTAGTGACTATACAAATATCTAAATTTAGTGATTACTTAAATCATCCAGATTAAAGACTTTGAAACATGTTATTACAGTGAAACCCGAATTGTATATCTGCTGTCTAGTTATTGCAAACTCTTGTTGCATATTATTTATTGCAGTTGAAAATATATCATTACATTGTCTTATTTCGTGGACATGTACAAAGTATATAATTGAATATCTCACATGCCAATACCAATAAAGTACAGTACTATATACGGAGGAATATAGTATGGTGTGTGTGTGTGTGTGTGTGTGTGTGTGTGTGTGTGTGTGTGTGTGTGTGTGTATGTGTACGTGTGCATGTGTGTACATCTAAGTGTGTTTATGTGTATATGTGTGCATTGTACTTTTGGGCTTTAGTAGCTCAAACAACATATATTTTATGTATTTACCATACTTGAACGTATGTTCATTTGCTTTATCAAGGAAAACAGAAGGTTCAGGTCTAGATTAGTAATACCTTTACCTAACATTTAGTAAATGATTTTTCCAAAGCAATTCAAAAAGCATTTTTTTTGTAAAACAAAATGACCAAGTAGTTTAGGAAAAGCAGTGTTGTACCACTAGTTTGCAGTAATTTAGACTTCCTCTCTTCCTGCAGAAGTGAACAGTTCTAAACTATGTCTCTGTTCATTTTCAACAATAACAGTTTTAAATCTTGCAGACTTTGAATGACTCACTACTGGTTAGCAACTATAATTCCAAGGCTCCTGTTCTAGTCTTCATTCATGAGATACAAGGTCTCTATCTTAAGTTGCTCTCAAGCCTCCACCTGCCCCCCCCCCCATCTCACTTATGCTCCCTCTCTCTGAGACACCAACATCTCTGACTTCTTTCTTGTTGTAGTCCTTCCTTTTACAAGAATGGGATGTGGTTTCTTGAATTTTAGAGTACTCAAACCCCTACCCCATACACCCCACAATGGTCAGTAGGGACCCTATATTACATGATTCACAAGCTCAGAATAGGGGTATGAACAACAATGGCTGGTGAAATCTCACTTTGACTGACTTACAAACTTAGTGGCACAGTGTTATTTTCTCTCCATGCATTCTTCCATTTGGGACACTTTCTGGTACAATATGGAACCCATGAACAGGCTAGCGTCTCACTCTCTGCAGTCTATGCACAACCCTTTTTTTCATTAACTTTTTTTTTTCTGATCCACCAGTTTGATAAAAGCATTAACTTTCTGTTGCACCTGCTTTACTAATAGACTCAGAATATTGGTTTGATTTATGGTTATCTGGTTATCAATTCCCTGTTTCACAGTGTGATGGGAAGTAAATGACAGATCTCAGCTGTTCAACTGTTTTGAGACAAAGGGCTTGCCCTGTAATGAATTATCAGTTTCTGTTGCTTGAACTTGCCATTGGTTATAAACTGTCACTAATTCCAGCTCAAACCTGTTACTTTCTAGTTCTTTATTTTCCATTTTTGGATTCAGTTGTGCCTTTTTTTCTCGAGTTCAGACTTTGGCTTTGTACTATTTTAGCTGAAGCATGACTTCCATAAGCAGCTGGATGCTTGGCTACATTTTACACATTTTTACAAACCACACATTTTCATGACATCAGCTTGTTTGTTGCTCTTATCATTTTGTCATGAGCTGTACGCCTCTGGCTCATTTACTGTTTTATTTATTTATTTATGTATTTATTTTTTTTATTTTTTGCAGAAGACTTTCCTGTTTCCTGTTGATGAAGGATAAAGTAACCACTGCTCTTTTTGTTCCATTTACCATTTTTACGTTGAGGTATTTTGCTGTCTGTAGGTCTTCCTGAGAAGATCTTTGAGACACAGGTGGAGTGTGTAGAGTCTATTGGGTTAGACTCCATGACTAGACTGCATTCGGTATGAGGAATATGTGATGCATTCTGTACATTCCCAGTGTGACTTTGGCTTGTCTCTGCAGCTTTGGGTTCTCTAACTGTTTGTACACCAAGCACATTAGTCTCATCTTCAGAACAGTTATAATATAACAGTTATAAATGTTATAATATAACAGTTATAATAAATATTTTCTAAGGCAATGAGACTCCAAATGTCTCTTCTGTGTATCAGTCATTTCTGTCAGCTTCAGAGTTTTTCTCTTTTAATGGGGGGCTTAATTTCCTTTTTCAGGTCTGTTACAGCAGTATGACATTCATGCATCAGCTTATTATGAGATGCAAGAGTTAGCAGGCATTGTTTTAGTTTGCTGTTTGTTGCCCTAAAAGATTTGTTCTGAGTTTTATTTTCAGACTTCAGATTTTTACACTTATGAGAACCTCAGTTGTAAGTGCAAACTGTTTACTTTAATTTCTACTTTCAGATTTCTTTTGTTTTATAAGCTGCATCATTTCATTGTTGTGAACATGAGTTTGTGTACAGTTCTTGATCTGGTTCTCGGTCTATTGGAGTTATGCCTTTGGTGACATCCTGAGTCCTGATACTTTATGCACAATGATAGCTTTGATATGAAACAGACCTCTTTTGTCTTCCACGTTCTAAGATCAAGTCACTTTACTTCAGCTTACACACTGTTTTCCTAACTCCTTTAAAGCAACCTCTTTGCTTTTTAGCTTGTGATGTAATCTGACAACACTTTCAGGTTTATACTTAATGTTCATTGTTCCAACTTGTACAGAAATTTCAGTTTTGGACAAATTAACAACTTTTTTTCTCTATTTTATTTTGACATCTCCTTTGCTGGTCAGTGACAGCCAACAACTTTTTAAAACCTTATGTCATTTTATTTTCATATTCAGTATCCGTCTATTCCAGCTTTGCAACTGAAATTAACTGTCTAAATATAAATACAGTAACCCTACTGTTGTAGCATGTCTATACTCATATTAAATGCCCAGAATTCTTCTTACAGAGTTGCATAGTGCTGGGTGACTGCCTAGTGTACTTTCTTTTCCAGTTGGCTAAGCATTTGTTGCATACACAAATTTCCTGAAGTGGCTAAACTTTAATTTTCTGCAAGTTTTTGTTGCTTAACAGCATCATCTATTCTAACTTTCATTTAGCAGCGTCGAAGGACTGTGCTAAACTGAATGGTATCACGTAAGACTATTTAAACTAAGGCGTTCAATTTAATATCCTCTGAATTTTCACTGTTGTAATTGAAGAACTGCTGACACCAAGGAAGAACCAAATGGTTTGTTAATCCTGAAAGGTCATAATTAAAGTCAAACCAAGATACGCTACTTTGTATCTATTTTACCATCTGTACCTCACGACAGAAACATTGTTTCATTACATTGGGACTGGATGCTTGTAAGATAAATTAAGCATTCTGAATTTTTATGATTTTATACTTTAATAAAAACTTTAGTTTTAAAGAAGATTTAAAGAAGATTTATTCAAAGCTGCTTTTTGTATTGGTGTTGGCATTTGTTAACACATCAAACAGCTCAGCCGTGGAGTAGCGGCTTGATATACATAGCTTTTAATTTTTTTACTTGTCGCTACTTTAATAGTGAGTGATACATTTATTTATATTCTAACTTTCTTGGAATATTTAGAGCCAGGGTTATCCTTCTCAAATAAAGTTTTACTTTGTACAGTAACATTTGCCTACAAAATACTCATTTGCTCCTGCCTTTCAGAATTTTTGATGCAAAGCTGTCTTACTCTGCAGGACTGTTTGTGAGCAGAATTAATTGGCCAGCACAACTGTATTTTAAAAACTCATATTGCTGTTTACCAGCAGAGATTAACATCTGTTCACATATAACGATAACATCACAACATCACATTTATTATTTTGTCATTTTCATCTCTTTTGCCTTTCATTTTCAATGCAGGCAGTTTGCAGCTTCATAACCCATTTTCCTAGCTTTATTACAATTTTCTTTGTTGCAGTGCAAAACAATGAATCCACTTTCACCATCACTTAGTTCAACTTTTAGGATCAGCACCTTACAGAAACTTAAAAAAAATGATACCAGAATTTTGGAAAAGTAATTTCATCACATACACATTTTACTGGTGCAGGTCTCTAACATAATATCAGTGAAGAATTTTCTTTCCCAAACTACTCTTTAACTGCAACAATGTCGCAATTTTATTGCTGGAGTACATGTTTGTATGTACTCGGGACAAATATTTATTGCAGATATAATAGTTCCTCTGGTTTTCTATAAATTACATACTTCTTTCTTTTGATGATTACTTTCCGTTAAGTTGGATTACACACACACTCACACACACACACACACACACACACACACACACACACACACACACACACACACACACACACACACACACACACACACACACACACTCACACACACCCACACACACACACACACACACACACACCTGAATATAGTTTCTATCAAGCAGCATATTTCAGGAGCAATACATTTCTCTTCAGAAAGCAGCAATAGAAAGCATTTTCATTTCCCTTTATTACAGAATATTTTATAACTGCAAGAAATAATGTCTGGGTCATACAAACAATGCTTTCTCTGTTGCAAGACACAATACTTTGAATATCAGATTGTTAGGACTCCACTGTTCATACTATAAATGTAAAAGCCTTTACAGTCAAGAATGTTATTTTACTATGGGGGTTGCCATTTGTTTGTATTCCTCTTTTTTTCCAACATACAGTTCATTTAAATGTAACAAAGCTTTCTCAATAGACTTTTCTTGTTAGTCACATAATAAAAGAATAACATAAAAATGTTACTGGTATACAACTGAACAGCAATACTTATGAACTGCTTTAGAAGCTTCATATCACTGAACCCCTAACTTATGAGCCACTAACACTTCACGCATGGTTTATGCTGGAGTTTAGAACATGCAATGTAGTCATTATTTTCTATCACACACACTTCAGAAGTGTCTGATTTACTTTCTCAGAAAGCCAGTGCAATAATTTTCCTCAATGCATTTTCTCGCTATTGTTTATGAACCATGTTTTGTACTGCCACAATTTTCCCCAACAGTTTTACATATGTTATTGCTTCACTTTCTTTCAATGGGGGAATTTCTAGCAGCTTTCTTTAAGTTATGAATAATTTAAAGCTACAATGCTCCAGATGTCATTGGTTTTACTTATTCATTAAAAATGCAGTAAGTTATTTTTTGCAATTTGACAATTTTACACAACGTTTCATTATTCACTACTAGCATATACCCATCTTCAGCAATTTCATCCACCAACATACTTGGGAACATACTTCATGCTGCAACAACATTTTTTACAATACATTTTTTGGCATAATGGTTAAGGTCCTTAATTCACAGGTGCAAGGTGCTGGGCTTGATTTTGACCACTTGTTATTGATTAGACTTGTAGTGATCTGAAGAAATAAGCCAAGTATTTACCTATGAAACTATATCTTTGGCAAGCAACTTTTCAGCAATTTCAAATCACTGAACAGTATTTGTTATTCACCACTGTTTCTTGTGCAATTCTATAAACTCTGTTGGATAATTATGTTACTTATGTCACTTTTAGAGTCCAGCTTCTGTTTCTGTTT